>NC_142807.1:46503798-46681661 GCF_049724085.1 Artemia sp. Qi Xiang Cuo | reverse complement strand
GACTTGGAAGCACTTTCAGTTTGCTATAAGAGAAATATGTGAAACAATCAAAGTAAAAAACAAAATTCGAGCGAAATATTTTGGAAGGAATGCTATAGGCCTTTTCGAAAATTTTAGTTCGAAGCTAAAATCGACCGCGATTATTCAAGAAGCATAATTTTACAAAATTTCCACAAAGGGATTAAATTACTGGCAAAAAAACTCCTTGATTTTCCTTTCAGTTTCACTATAGTCTAGATTACGTGATAGTACATCTACCATAAATTCTTTTACGGAACTAAAATAGAAACAATGCAAGAACCCTATGGATTATATTAGAGGCTAAGAAAGATGTCGAAAACATTTTTGGTATACCCATTTTATTCACACATTAGACAATGCCCTTTTGACAAGTATTATATATGATACGATAAATTTATTTTTACCCGAATGGAGACATCCAAAAAAGGAAAAGAATCATAGTAAGGAAAAAGCAAAGAGTAAATCACAAATACCATCTAGCGTTTGGCGTCGCTTGGCACTTATCAAGCTCCGTATTCGTTTTCCTATTACATATTGAGATCAGACGCTTATCAATTTTACTAATTGCACCATCTGAACCAATTTTTCTTTTTATTACACTGAAAAAAAAAATGCAAAGAAACACCCAACACTAGATGGCGTGGACGTTTTTTGTCGACACTAACGCCATTTTCCACCCTTATAAGGTATCCCTACTCTTGGTAAAAAAAAGAAATGAACTTAAAAAAAAAAATCAATTTCTCAACATTACAAAATTAAGAGTAATAACATTCGTAAATAATGCTAAATGGCACGAAAAACAACGACTTGTATTCGTGTTAAACACCTAGCACTCTACGTAATTCCCGACATCTTAAGGGTTGGAAAATACTTTTGAAAAATAAAACTTCCTGCAAACTTTACAGAACTTTAAATAATGGCGAAATCCCTAACGAACCTCAAAAGGCTTGGTTTTAGACAGCGAATCCAAAGTTGGCAAAATACACACCACGTGGGATATTGCCGAGAAACAATACAATTCAGCGAGTACATACCGTGTACTCGTACACAGTGTACAAATACCCGGACTTCAGCGCAGCAAGTTTGGCATAGCTGGGGCGGAAACCCGTAATGATGAGTTCTACCAAAAGAACACAAGTACTACGCTTGTCTCATCCACCAAAGGGGATGAGATATTTCAGTCAAGCAGACTATAATTACTATGCTTGCAACTACAGCAGACAAATGAGATGTGGCTTTACCAGCCGCGCTAAAAACAAAACACAAAAACAGTCTTTGTAGCATTGACCGTAGGGCATAGAAGTTTATTACCAGAAGTTATTGATCAAGGTTTGTCGTTAAGGTAGATAGGCAAGAACTAACTAGCAGGTTATCGCTCGAGTAAAAAATAAGACTAGTCAGTAAAAAAAAAAAAAAAGGTTCGAGTGCATACCACGGCAATAGGACATCAGGTATTTTAAACAGACAAATTCTTTTTTTTTTTTTAAGTTTTTTTTATGGGCATACTAGTTTTTCAGAAATGCACGGTTAGTTTTTCATGCAGTCTAAAATAGATGTTATAGAATTTAAATCTACAAGGTTTTCATTTAACCCTCCGGAATGAGTCGAGTTTCAAAGTAGGCTAAAAAAAAAAAAAAAAAATACAGACAAACTCGAATCAAAACAAGACTGTGGCAAAGACAGCAAACCCAGAATATGTCAAATTTTTTTTTCATAATTATACACCCCATGATAAGGGGCACCATGTATTTGAAAGCTAGTTTACCATAGTATAATAATATACATAATGATGGTAAACATGTAAATTATATAACACAAAAGAAAAATACACAAAAAAGGTTCCAGATCTCAGAAAATCCAGTAGATTGGTGAAGTCTGTTAAATTTTATTCCTCACAAATGATTCTTATTCAAACCATTGAACAGATAGCAATTCACTTTTTTAACTATAATAATTGCCTGAGTGTCTACTCCTCTACCATTACTTTATGGAGCAAATTCGGAGAGCATACAAAGTACACAGATTGTAGAAGATTAACTTTTGAGACACAGGCTTCCAAATTTACCCGAACCAAGAGGTTAGAAAATATGGTTATAAATTCAGTTACAAAAAATATGGCTAAACCATGGTTGTAATTTCATCAGATCGCAGAAAAATTGTGAGTCGAATGAACCGAGACTGTGTATTGTGGGTTTGCTTTACTGTAGCTATAAAAGAAAATCGGATATTTCAAAGTACTTCAACAACTGGTTAAATATTTCAGCAAAAGCACGAACCAGAATTTGATTCATGAACGATGAAGTACAAGAGAGATGGAAGATATGATGTCAGGCAGACATTCATTTACAATAACACTCATTTACTCATATTAAGATTCGTTTTAACTGAAATTCTTAATGCAGGAAAAATAAATGGAGCTTGAAAATATCGTACTAGCCCTTTTTGTCCGAGCGTCCTCGGACGAGGCAAGCTTATATACCTCTTCGATTTCGTGGACTTGCGAAAGAGCAACCGAGCCAGCCATCCAAACAGGGCTAAACGTCAACTTCAGGACAATAGAAAAACCACCCTCAGGTGATGTTTCACTTCCACTTTCAGTTTTTATTGAGCAATCAAAGGAAGTGGGTCGAAATTGGTCAAAAGGTAGGTTTTTTTTTTAACTTTGCTGAGAGGTGGAATGGGACCAGAAAGTTCTACAAAAAATCAGAGCTGATGTTGAGTCATTGCCAGGGGCTAGGAATTTTTTCTCGGCCATTCTAGAATCAGGGATGAAGTTATAGGACTCAGAAATCACCCTGCTTCGTACGAGGACGGTCCTACTGAGTGGGTATGTTTGTACTACAATAGGAATAGGGCAGGTAAGAGAGTTTCTACTACAATCCGGTTTAGGAATTATATATATAAAGCAGCAAATTCGAATGGATTTCTTCTCTTTTGCTCGGGCCTTCTTCCATTCTTTTCTTTGTGCCTACGTTAGAACTTCTCTTGAGTATGCCTCTCCAGCTTGGCATCCGGGTTTGAAAAAAGATCAATCACATAGACTTGAGATGATACAAAAAAGAGCTGTAAAAATTATACTTGGACACAACTACTCAACATATGATGATGCACTGAAACACTTCAACTTGAATTCACTTGATAGTCGTAGACATGAGTTGACATATCGATTTGGACTAAATTGTTTGAATCATCGTGTTAGTATTTATTTATTTATTTACCCTTGTTTTGGGTCTCTTTTTTATGTCATGACATGCTCATCTTAGCTCCAGCTATTGTAGTGAATAAAATATATTCTATTCTATTTTCTATATATATTTTCTTTCAGATATGGAGGACGAATACGAGAAAACGAGACGCATGTCTCAGAGGAAGGCAGAGGGGACACTCGACAGTCAGCGCGCCGCGGAGCTTTTTTTTTTGAGCTGCCAGATGGAAAAGTCTCTGACCAAGAAAAGCTAGAGGAATCAGACGGAGAAGACGAATGGCTCCCTAACATGGATGATAGTGAATTGCTTTACGAAGAAATGAGACATTTAGTTGATGAAGTAACTGAAGATAAGGAAATCCCTGGACCTACACAACCTTTTCTCGAAAGTAACTTGCTGGAGGGGACGTCAGAAGATCAGTCAGAGGATACAAACAGTCGTGCGCCATATCGATGGAGATATAAGGATTACAAGCCATACTTAGATGGCGATGTACCACACGAGTCTCACGTCGGTGTTGCCCCAGAACTATTGCCCAGTCCTTACGACTACTTTATCTCTTACTTCACTGAGGAAGTTTATGAAACCACCACGTTTGAAACAAATAGATACTGTAATTCGAAACTGATTCGCATTGGTCCCTCTTTCATACCTGCGACATCATCTGAAGTAAGAGTATTTCTGTCCATCGTCTTCTACACAGGGGTATTTCACCTTCCAAGTTACAAACTTTACTAAGACAGAGACTTGAAGTATGATGTCATAGCATCCAAAATGTCTCGGGATCGCTTTCACTTCCTTCTTATCAACCTGCACTTCGTTCCGCTTCTGATGCCAGATTGCCTATGAGCTTGGCTTCTCCCGGTGAAAAAACGCCCAGGTCGTCCGTCCTACAAAGATCCCAGTGCTCCTGCTACAAAGCGAACCAACCCTCCCAACGTTGCAGCTGCCCCAGATTCTATCCGTCAGGATGGTCAGGGATACTTTCCAACGATGGATAGGGAACAGCTTCGCTGCAGAGTTTGCAAGAAAGACTCGCAAGAGATGTATAAAGTGTATGGACTTGCCGCTGTGCTTGGAAGTCGAAAGGAAATTTTTCCTTGTTTAACACAGTTAAATTTGTGCAATTTTTTTCCTTTGGTTTTATTAAAACATATCTGAACAAGAGTTACTTGATATTTCGTTTCGGAAGAGTTTGAAAGTGCTGAAAGGTTTTCATAGAAAAATGCTCAAATTGAAAGAAAACCGTACTCCACCAAGGACGAACGTCCTCACACGAGGACACTCTGTATCTTCATTATTTCTAGTACTAGGGCAATTCTGAGGATAGATTCAGAATCAGCGATTTTTTTACGCCAGAAGATTCTTTTAAATAATTTTTGTCTTCCGTATATCTTAATTCAATACTCAAAGGGCTAGAGCCCTCCCCCTGCTCCTAGCGGCTGTTTCGTTGTTGTGAGATGACTTGGAGTGTCTGCACTAGCATAGGCTCCTTCCTCTGTCACTATCTCCGAAAGTAGAATACTACTTGCCTGGACTCATAGTAGTTAATAATGGTAGATGGTAATAAGCTTATGGTAATAAGCTATGAATATTAGGTCTTGATTTTGTTTAAATGATAAGTTCAACGGGAAATGTGCCTTTCATCATCAGGTTCAAATTCAAATCTTTTGCAAGAAAATAAAATCACTAAATATAATAAAACTAAAATCACAAAAAAATACTAATAATGAGCCGAACCTGGAATTATTCAGAACACAAAAGTTGGAAAAGTATTTGGCTAGTATTTTAATATCCATAACTCTCAGCAACAAACACACAATAAGAAATACCAAAAAAGTAGTTGAAAGGCTAAAAAGCATCAACATCTTGGAGAATACCACAATGAGCAGTTTTGATGTTGTATCTTTTTTTTACCAGCATACCCTTGCCCCGACTTATATCAGCTTTACAATCAGCTCTAGAAAATGATGATTCCTGGAAAGAACTGACTAACTTAGACACCACAGACATCATTATTCTCACGTCTTTTTGTCTGAGGAATGCTTACTTCACTTTTAGGCATCAAACTTATAAACAGAATTAAGGCATACAAGTGGGACCAGCCTTGGCACCAGCTTTCAGTGAGTTGTTCCAACAGCATATTGAAAATAATATCTTCCAGCAGGATTAGAAGCATCTCCAACTGTACATGAGACATGTAGATGATTTTTTAATAATTCGGAACGGGACAGAAGACAAAATAAGATCCTTTCTCAATATTTTTAACCAGCAGGATCCAGATATAAATTTTATCATTGAACTTGAAACTAAGAACAATTTCCCCTTCTTAGATGTTCACATTACCAAACGGGATACTAGGTTTGACTTGAGTGTTTACAGAAAGCCATCTCATAGTGATAAATACCTGAGATATGACTCCTATAACCACCCCATAGTAAAAGATTCTGTAGTCTATTCGTTGGTTTATAAAGCGTTTGTAGAGTGTTCCTGTGATTTTGAGCTGAAGGCTGAACTTGATCACATTAAAGATGTTCTGATAGGTAATGGATACCCCCAACAAGTAATCGATAAGGTTGTTTCCAGGAGAATGATGAGAACAAAAACCAAGAGCACTCCCCCTAAGAGTGAAGAAAATATATCCTTTTTGTTATTACCTTATATTAAGGGCTTCACTGACATTTTAAGCTCCAGCTTGGCTTTAAGGTGTTTTTTCCTTCCGGAATGACTATCTCCTACTTCTTGAACAAAGAGAAGGATAAGATTACTTCAGATCCACCAAGGGTAGATGAGATTCCCTGCAGTTGTGGTGATACCTATATAGGTCGTACCACGAAATCTCTACATCACCGATTAAAAGAACATACTGATTCCATTGATGCCTGCCTTAAAAAGACTAAGCTTAACGAGGAAGATAATTTTTCTGCACTGGCCAATTATATTTTTAAAAACCTTTCTCACTCCATTAAGTTTGACCAGACCAAACGTACTGCTTTTGTTCCACACTTCTTAAAGCAGAAAATCAGAGAAGCTCTGGAAATTGCTAAAAACAAACCAGTCATCAATAAAGACAATGGTGACAAGACAATGCAGTTCCACATTAGCGAAATTTGGAAATCCATTACCCATAGACTGAAAACTCGCAAAAAAACTCCACCCCTCCTATAGTCCCAACCCTTTTGAGATCTACTAGGATAACGACCATCAACGCCTCTACCAAAATTCAAAACAATAATTCCAGGTTCGGCTCATTATTAGTGTTTTTCAGTGATTGTAGTTTTATTTTATATAATTATTTTTATTTTACTGAGTGATTTTATTTTATGGCATGAGATTTGAATTCGATCCCGATGATGATAGGCATAGGTCCCGTCAAATTTATTGTTTAAAAAAAATCAAGACCTGGCATCCATAGCTTAGGTAAGCTTATTATTATCTACCATCTAAGCTAATTATGTATAAGAGTCACGTTGGCCTCAGACAATACCTCATAGTCGTGTTACAGGGGACATTTCACGAGTCTAGCTAACCGGAATTGTGACTGCAAACGATACTGCAAGGTGACCTCGAGGAGTGGCAGTCGTCGGGAAAATCATAGCCTAATAAACGACACAGCATTGCACTGGATTCTGGTAAACAGATAATTTTTCTAGGTTTTATTTGTTTTGGTGGGCTCTTTTGGGCTAATAACTTCTTTTTTGTTAAATTATCTATTATGGGCTGCATCTCCATTGCAGTATAATATTTGGAGGCATGAATATATAATCAGTCGGAGGTAATAGGCTCGAGATTGTTTGTACAAGACGCTGACTTTGGTTTATAGAAGAGCATCGTTAAGTATGGAAGACCATCTAGTGACCAAGATAGACCTAGGATTGCACAAAGCCTCTATTCAACTAGAGGTCCCACGGACTTCTTGCTGCCAGGCTTTAAGCTGGCTCGAGCACTTTATATAGACTTGAGAATATGCATTAATCCCAGATCTGCATTGGTGGGATCCATTGATATTTCAGAGGCTTTTACAGTTTCAATGATTTAAATAATACGAAAAATGCAACTTAGAACGTTACAGCGTTAAAAAACTACTACCATATGGATATTTTAACTGACGAATTCAAAGTTTTTATGTGGACTTGTCACCAGTTTCAGAAACTCATATCCAAGGGGTAGGATGCGTGACTAGACCCTTAAAACCCAAACCGGCTATGCTGATATCCGTTTCCCGGCCCTTCAGCCAGGGAGTACAATGAGGGGGGGCAGCCATCGTCGGAGACATATCCAAGGGGTAGAAAACATGATACTACGTGAGGAAACATGAGATAGAACTTGTTTACTCAGACAGGAAGGATGGGATCCATAGACAAGGAGTAGGGTTCATGAAGAATAAGGAGGTTGCTAAGTCTTCCTTAGATTAGGAAAGTATTAATAATAGAATTCTAGCTGCTCTTTTTACGACTAAAAAGGGAAATATATCAGTCATAGTAGTATATACACCTATAAAACCGACTAATGGCAATAACAATGACTCAGAGGGATTTGTATAGATATGATCCTGGGTAGAAATATACTACTTTTATTGGGGAATTTTGATACCCATGTTGGTAGAAATAGGAATAGATGATGAGCTAGTCTATGTAAATCTGGTGTAGAAAAGGAAAATAGCAACGGTTTATAGACTGCTGCTGCAATTTTGTGGGTATAACAACGTAGTTATAACCAATCCAGTATTTGGTCATAACATGGCCCATAAGTTAAGATGATACTCACATGACGATAAGACAGCCAACCTTGTTAATTATGTTATTGTAAATCGAAGACTGGTAGGATCGAAACAAGATACTAGGGTATATAAGAGTGCTTTTGTTGGTGTTAAAAGTAAAGATCACCATCTAGTAGTGTCAAGAGTAAGTCAAAAGCTGAAATTCAGGATGGGTATCAACCTTCCAGGAAGTTGAGAAATTAGTAAACTCCAGAATGAGAATCTGAGAGAAACTTTCAATGAACGGTCGAACATGAAACAAGAGAATATAAAATTTGACAATGTTTGAAGATGGATGGAATATTTTAGAAACATAGTTTTCGAAGTAGCAGATGGTTTCTTAGTGAGGAAAGTTCGAAACGCAGTTAGGAATATTAGTGAAAACGCTTTAAGTTTGGAAAAAAAAGAGGAGAGCTTTGTACAAAAAGTATTTGAACCATAGATCATATGAAGATAAGTGGGCTGTAAAGAAAGTGGAGAAAGCACTAAATATAAATTACGGAGGTGCGGAGTAGAGGCCATGGATAAAATTGCGGGAAATATGGAAGATAGAGCCAGAAGGCATAATAGTAAAACATTTCATTGGAATGTTCAAAGACTGAGAAGAAATAGTCAATCTGGACTTATCCTAGTTAAAGATGGGAACGGCGCCTCAAGTAGAGATAAGGAAAGTGTTAAAGAAAGGTGGGTGAATATTTTGGGAATGTGCTAAACCAAGAAAAAGGTAACAGCAAATAATATAGAAAAGAATGAATATTTTTGGACAATTTGGACGTGAAGGAAGATTTATTTTGCGAAGTAGATTTAGCGATAATACTAAAAGGATTTAAAAAGAATAAGGCTTCAGGTCCTGATAGTATGGTAAATGAGTTCTTGAAATATAGCGGTCGTGAAGTTAGAGATAAATTACTGAAGACTATGAACATGATTTTGGAAAAAGGAGAAGTACCTAGCGATTTTGGAAAAGCTTTAATTAGACCCCTTTATAAGACAGGTGGCAAGAGTCTAGTGTGGTAATCATAAGTATTAATTTTTTTTTATGAAGCAAATTATTAATATGATGATACCTTTTAGACTTAGAGATGCTGTGGATAAGTTTTCAGAAAAGAACAGAAGGGGAGAGAAAGCGTCGACCAAATTTTTACTCTTACATAATTGTCAAGTGTCTGAGTCATCAGACCCCTTTAAGTTTAATTTTTACAGATTATGAACAAACGTTTGATTTAGCCGACAGAACAGCTATAGTAAAGGTCCTTCTCTACAATGGTATACCAGATAAATAGCTTCAAGTGATTAATGCTATACCATGAGAACAATATTGCTGTGGTTGAGGTAGGAAATGAGGTTAGTAGCTAGTTTCGTATTGAATCATAAGCTATGCAGGGTTGTGTTCTATCCCAATATATGGATCATTTGATGGAATTTGTCTTAAGGAATACGACATTGGCTATGGGATAGCATGGAATCAAACGGAAAGGAAAAATCCTCCTATACTTAGACTATGCTGATTGTCTTTGCATACTAGATTAAATTTTAGCAAAACAAATGATTTTTAGGAGGTTTTGAAATTTCAGGGTGCAAGAATAGGTTTGAAAATTAATGTAAAGAATATCGAAGTCACTTAAACTAGGAGTAAATGAAGGTGAACATTTAATGTTAGGTAAAGAAAAGATCGATCAAGTGGATAGCTTCACTTACCGTGATAGTATTATTAGTAAAGATGATGATGCAGTGAAGATGTTAAAAGTAGAATAGCCAAGGATCAGGGTGTTTTTTTCAAAGTAAAAAAATAGTTTGGCAGAATAAGATAAAGACAAGTGTGCGAACCAGGATTAGAACATTGGAAGCTACAGTGATGACAGTGGTCAACTATCGTCTTGAAACGTGGGCATTCGAAAGACAGAGAAGGAAATGTTAGATGTTTTCTAGAGGAATTGTCTACGGGTGGTTTTGGATACTCGTTTGACTGATCAAGTTTAAACCTGTACAAAAATGTGGTTCTATCCTGCTTTCTAGGACTTTATTGACAAAAAGCTTGAGATGACTATGACAGGTTTTGCAGATGAAGGATGAAAGATTGCCAAACGTAAACAGATATCCAATCAAACAGATAGACCCAAACGAAAAACCGGTCATACCAAATAGGGCGGGAAGACGTCCTAAGACGGGATTTTAAGGAAACTGGGACTTCTTGGGAGGGTGTAAAAAGGGGAGCTTTGAATAGATTCGAATGGGGAGGAGCGTGCGCAGTTATGTTGGCCTTAGGCAGCTCGGTGCTCCAGTGAGGTGTTAGTAGTAGTAGTAGTAGCAGCAAGAATTCCAGATTATATTTGTGAGAGGGGTTTGGAATGTATGATTTGTATTTTCGCAAATCTTTTGACAATCTTCGTACATTTTTACTTCAAAAATTGACTTTTAGTTTCAGGAAATAAATCCATAATCCTATCCAGAATCTTTATATTGTCAAATTTATATCCTTAAAGTGTGGAACACAGAGCCACCTGATGCAATTATTTATTTTTCAGTTTGATATAACGAAAAACAATACTTACAGGAACAGATTTAAGTTCCACTCCTGTTCGAATTTGATCTAGCAGGTCTCCTCTAGAATCAACTGAACCTTTCCTTGGAGAATCAACTTTCTAAAAAAAAAGAAAAAAAAAGAAGTTTAAAGGAAATTTCAGAAGATTAATAGCAGAATACGTCTTTAAACCAATTATAGAAATCGCTTAAAATCATCAAAAAACTTACAAGGAACAATCCTTTGAAGGGCTTCAAACCATCTAATTAAGAGATATATAAGCGAATAATTCAATACGATTCGCAATATATAATTTTTAGGAGTAGGGTAACTATTGCCTCTAAGCTTCTTTTAGAGAAAAGATGATTACTCATATTTTTTTTCAAATTCATATGGGAATGTAACATGAAAAATGCCCTTGTTCAACCAACTATTTTCGAATAATGTGAAGACTGCATTTGTTAAAAGGTGCATTAGTATTCATAACATTGAATATGTTAGATATTCGCTTTAATGGCTTATAGTAACACGAACAAGTGAATATACTAAATGAACCAGAAAAAAAACAATTCAAAAGTAGTAGAGCCCTATAAGGTCCTACGGATACATTGTATAAAGCGACCAGAACAGCGTCACCACCCATATATTCCGACCACGAATATATATTTACAGGTGAACGGGACTCCAAAACTAGATCTACGCAATAGCCTATAACGATAACGAGAGTCCAAATATCGAGGACTAAAAATAACCAAGAGGCTTTAACAACCGCTCATAGCAACCACAACTAATATAAGAAAGGATTTTCAGTATAGTTCATATTAGTGAGAGAATAGAATTCAGAGAGAAAGGACAGTTTGTTTATACTCGTTTTTATTTGCAAAGATGTATATTTGAATAAATGAGTGGTATGTTTACACTATTGGAAGTTGATAGTGGAGCTGGTAGCAGCAGCAGCAATGATACAAAGACAAGATTACCGAACATTGCAGTAGAAATTACAAGAGGATTTCGGCTATTTCTTGAATGAGATAATGTGTATGCAAGATACGTGATATCATTGAGTAAATTTAAATTGGAGAAACAATTATGCTTCGCTGCGACAGTTGATATAGTGCATATACATAGACTTCAAACTGCTTTAAATGCAATAGTGAAAAATTTTGAGGAGAATAAGTTATATCAGTAATTGTATGCGTAATTTACATATTACTGTTGTAATTATACACACGCACAATAAAAATGATTCGAAATCAAAAATGTTCTCTTTCTTCTTGTAAGATTTTTTTAAGTAGGTTAGCGAATATTCTTGAAGTAGAACGAATCCTGGTTAGTCTAAAGTCAACTGTAAGAGTGTTAGGATTGAAAGAAAATGAAAGAATTTTAGAAAGAGAGAATTATATTGAATTTTATTATTATGTGAAAATGTTTTATTCTGGATGAGGATTTTCTCGAGTTGTCTCTTCAAAGAAAGAAATTTTATTAAAGAACCCTTTTCGATATAGTGAAAAAAAATTCGCCATCATTGGACTATTGCATGCAACTTTTACGAAGTGACTGAAATGAATTTACTCCATTTATTGATATATTTATTGAAACAAAGCAAAATAATATAGTGGATTTACTTTTCAATATATTGCCTTAGATTCTACCTAGATGAGAGAGAGAGAAGATTCTCTTCAAAACAGGTTTTGTAACGTCACATACTTACTCTCTCTCTCTCTCTCTCTCTCTCTCTCTCAGAATTTATCAATCGTAGATCAGTTTCATTTTTTCTGTGAGAGAGTTAACATTGGAAAAAATGTTCTATACATGTCTACTATGTATGTATACCCTTGGCAGTTGGTCATCATGTGAGAATTGTACAATTCTTGATGAGCATGATGAAAAGTGTGCAGTCCATGTAAATTACACAGAGGATATGCAGTACAAATTAAAGACTGTAATTCTTGTCTTGAAGAGATTTGTGACTCTCACCCTAGAGGACATCTATGCTCCAATTTTCACTATGTGGAAAGAAACCTAAACAAGATTTTAGTTTATTTCTACGACACTGGTATTGTCGTGGTTTTAAATTATCTTTGGAGGAGGAATCAGGTCTACGATTCAGCTGCTTGGGTAAAAAGACATTTTAGTTTTTACGTCATCGTTGTGATGAAACTGGCTATTATAACTTTAAACCTACTGATTTTTATTTGGCTGTTACAGAATGTGATTCACCATTTGAAAACACTGTATGTGATATTGCTTCAAATAGTCAAATTGAAACACGTGAATTTTACAATATGAATGCAAATAGTATAATTGACTATTCAAATAGATACAATAAGAGTGAAGTTTCATTGTACTGTAGAAAATGTGACCCTGACTTTGCAATCAAGCAAGATCAATATATAGTGAATTAAAATGATCTACCAGCATTAGTTGTTTTCGACACTTGCCTATACACACCAGAAGAAGAAGAAATCTAAAGTGGAGAATAAAGACGTTGTTGTGTATATGCATTATTTTTTTATTAATAAAATAATTTACATACATTTTTAAAACACTTTACTCATAAGGCACTAAAATCAATATTATACAGGTCTGAGAGCATATTTTCCACCATAAAGTCGTTCAGACGTGGATTGTCTACGTAAATGTTGAGAAACTGCTTGTAAGAATAACCACGACATCTGAAAACGAAATATAGTAGCATAGGAAAAACACAGCTTTTATTCGTTAGATCCTGCACTCTCGTCTGTTTTTGAATACTAGGTTTTCCCAGTGCTTTAAATATAGTTGTTGATGTGCAGAGTGTAGAATGTATAGGATAGACCAAGAGGATCAAAAAATTCAATAGTCTTCGCTGTTTGAAAGATGCAACTTTTTTTCCGAGATACACTTTTTTATTGGTGTCTTCAGCTTAGATTGGTTGATAGTGGTTTTATCCACCCTAAAAAGGCGGCGGCTAATACTAAGTAATAGAAGAGAAACTTCGGCAGCAAAAATCCATATTCTGCCATTTTGTGCTCAAAAGCAGTGATTTTGCCCCCTCCAAAAAAAGTCCCTGTTTCCAAGGACATACTGTTACTGGGTGGCGCATGAGTCCCTATAGATACACACAGAGGCACAAAAAATGGTTATTAAAGACGATTGCTTGTAAGCATAATAACCCTTTAAGAACTGGCTCCTAAGAGAATAAACTTTATAACCTGAAAATTCGTCTTTTGAAATTCTAGGTGATTGTACTGAACCAATGACTGTGGAAAATACAGAGAGGACTAAGCAATTTTTTGAAGTCTTATGCCTTATTGAAATAAGAGGGGTCTAATGCCTTAAGAGAGGTAATACAGAGGGGTCTAATGCCTTATTTAAGAAGCAAAAAAGTTTACATGTAAAGTTTGCCTTAAGCGGGAGACTATGATAGTGTCCTTTTGAGAATCCATTGATTGAATGAACTGATTGATTGAATTAACTATCATTTACAGCCGCTTCTTTCGGTCATTAACAAGGTTTTTGGCCATAAGACCAAAAAGTCATAAGATGCATTTAATGTGTCAAAAAATATTCAATGAAGGTGTACCAGTTTCCAAGGTCATATCTCCACACGGTCGGTGTTTTTTTTCATAAGAGAATAATTGTCAAGCGTACAACTTATTTATAATAAACAAGTAATAAAGGGTAGAAGCTGATGAAACCCTTCATTTTGAAGCTAATACTCTTGAATGAGTACATTCATTCTCGAAGTAGAAACATGAAGACTAAACAGTAGAAAATTTACAACTTTCTTTTGTAACAGAGGTTGACCTTAAGTACCAAGAACGTGGGAGTTTGAGGAGGCGAAAGTTCCCCACATGTTTACGATAAGTTGTCCTCGTTATAAGTTTCACCACACTTTACTTTCGTATAAAACTTACTTTCTTGTCAAATTAATTAAAAAAAACTTTTTCCACAAAATATGTCTTTCAAAGAAAAGTAAAGTACTCCATTAAACCAAAACTGAGCAAAAATAAAATCAAATAATCTACCAAGTGTGAAACTACCACAAATCAGCATCGATAAATAAATGGAACCCAAAACGAACAGAAATTACAATAAATAAACGAGTCTAGCTCAAAACGAGCGGAAATTTACACGAGTAGGGCTCAAAACCCCTATGGCTACCCAAGGCCAGAACATAATTTGCACTTTACTGAAAAAATATAAATGTTTTTACTTTTATAACTTTTATAAATTAAATAATACTAACATTTGATTACTAAATATCAGTGTATGTATATTAAACTGACAATGCATATTCATTTGTATTTTTGCAAACTATGTTCTGGCTTTGGGAAGGCATGGGGGTTTTGAGCCCTACTCATGTTAATTTTTGCTCGTTTTGACTTTAACTCGGTTATTTATTTAAATTTCTGTTTGTTTTGGGTTTCATTTATTTATCGAAGCTGATTTGTGGTAGTTTCACGCTTGGTAGATTATTTGATTTTATTTTTGCTTATTTTTGGTTTGAGTTCTTTACTTTTCTTTGAAAAACTTTTTTGTGGAAATTTTTTTTTTAATTTATTTCTGTTCGTTTTATATTGACTTAGTCTTTTCAGGGAAAAAGAAAATAATACTTTAAATGTTTTCGTTTTTTTAAGACTTTACACTTTGGCCTGCTATTTGTATGCTGGAGAAAAATTTTCAGCAATTTTTAACAACACAAACCCTTTTAAAAATCTGGACGCAAATAATAGTGTTTTATTTAGTTTCATACCTCCTCTAATTGACCTGAAATAGAAAACTTGATACCATTCGCAAAAAAAATCTGCTTACTTTCTTTGATAGCTTGGATACACTTACGCTATTTTTATTTGGTTAAATTTTAAGAGCAGAAGTAGCCCCGAAAGTTTGAACATAATACCCTCAGTCGTTCTTGGGATACTACTGAGATGCCTTATTGGGGATTAGCATTAACACAGTGCATTTTGATTTAATCTTAAGGCAACATTTAGTTTTTAAACATCATGGGCAAATGGGAGGGTGGGCGTGAGACGGGGACTAGTTTCCCTCCAATCACTTTCGATTATTAAAAAGGGCATTAAACCTTTCTATTTTCCATCGAATGAACCCTTTTCGAAGTTCTTGCGACAACTCCTTCGATACGAAGTGCCCTGGTCTAAACTAAAAAAAAAAAAAAATATTAATAATAATACATGGTACCCCATCGATCTTTAATATAAAAATGTCAACCCTTCCAATCACTTTCGAATTTTAAAAAAGGCACTAGCCCTTTCAATTTCCAATCGAATGGCCCCTTTTTGAGTTTCTACGACAGCGCTTTCTATAAACACCTTATATGCCTCCAGGGTATAAATTACATCCCTTGCCCTGAGGGCTGTGAGAGGGTTGTCATCCTTAAATACCTAATTTCCAGAACTTTCAACTACGTTAAACAAAACGGCTATCTCAAAATTTTGATTGTATTTGTTTGGGGAAAAGATGGGCGTGAGAGGGGCGTTAGTTGTTCTCCAATCACTTTCAACTATTAAAAAAGGCAGTAGCCCTTTCAATTTCCAATCGAATGAAGCCTTTTGAAGTTTCTACGACAACACTTTCAATAAAAACCTTATATGCCCACAGGGCATAACTTACAACCCTTGCCCTGAGGGCTTGGGGGGGGGGGGGGTTGTAATTCTAAAAGACCAAATTTCCAGAACTTTCAACTACGTTGAATAAAACTGCTATCTCAAAATTTTGATTGGATGTGTTTGAGAAAATGGTGGGCGTGAGAGGGGGAGAGGGTTACTTGCCCTCCAATAACTTTAGACTATTAAAAAGGGCACTAGCCGTTTCAATTTCCAATCGAATGATTCCTTTTTTGAATTTTCTACGACAATCCTTTCTATAAAAAAAAACCTTATATGCCCCCAGGGCATAACTTACCACCCTTGCCCTGAGGGCTGCGGGGGGAGTGTAATCCTCAAAAACATAATTTCCGGACTTTTTAACTACGTTGAAAAAAATGGCTATCTCAAAATTTTGATTGGATGTGTTTGGGGAAATGGTTGGTGTGAGAGGGGTGTTAGTTATCCTCCAGTCACGTTCGACTATTAAAAAGGTCACAAGCCCTTTTAATTTCCAATCGAATGAGCCCTTTTTGAAGTTTCTACAAAATCAGTATCCATAAAAACCTTATATGCCCCCAGGCCATAACTTACAACCCTTGCCCCGGGGACTCTGAGGGGGTTATCATCCTCAAAGACCAATTTCTAAAACTTTTAACTACGTTGAACAAAATGGCTATCTAAAAATTTTGATTGGATGTGTTTTGGGGGAAAGGTGGGCGTGAGAGGGGGTTAGTTGCCCTCAAATGACTCGACCATTAAAAAGGGTACTAGCCCTTTGAATTTCCAATCGAATGAGCCCTTTTTCAAGTTTCTACGACAAAACTTTCAATAAAAACTTATATGCCCCAGGGCATAACTTACAACCCTTGTACTGAGGGATGTGGGGGGGGGGGGGGGTTGTCATCCTCAAAGATACAATTTCAGGACCTTTCAACAACTTTGAACAAAATGGCTATCTCAAAATTTTGATTGAATGTGTTTGGATAAGTGGTGGGCGTCGAAGGGGTGTTAGTTGCTTTCCAATCACTTTCGACTTAAAAAGGACACCAGCCATTTCAATTTCAAACTCAATGAGCCCTTTTTGAAGTTTCTACGATAGAACTATCTATAAAAACCTTGTGTACCCCAGATCGAAATTTCAAATCCTGGCTTTGAGGGCTCTGGGGGGGGGGGTGTCATCCTCAAAGACAAAATTTCAAGAACTTTCCACTACGTTGAACAAAAGGGCTGTCTCAAAAGTTTGATTGGATGTGTTTGGGGAAAATGTGGGCGTGAAAGAGGGGTTAGTTGCCCTCAAATCACTTTCGACTATTGAAAAGGGCACTAGTCCATTGAATTTCCAATCCAATGAGCATTTTTTGAAGTTCTACGACAACCCTTTCTATAAAAACCTTATATGCCCCCAGAGCATAACTTACAACCCTTGCCCTGAGGGATGTGGAGGAGTGTCCTCCTCAAAAACATAAATTCTATCTGGAAATCAACTACGCTGAACAAAATGACTATCTCAAAATTTTGATTGGACGTGTTTGGGGGAATGATGGGCGTGGAAGGGGTGTTAGTTGCCTTCCAATCACTTTCGACTATTAAAAATGGAACAAGCCACTCCAATTTCCAATCGAATGAGCCCTTTTCAAAGTTTCTACGACAACTCGTTAGACACTATGTACTCCGGTCTAAAAAAAAACAAAAAACAAAAAAATAATACTTTGTGCCAACATCGTTCTTTACTTGGGCAGCGCTGTTGCGCTGCCTATGATATAGTTTAAAGAGGTATCTTTCACCTGTCAAGGTAGTTTCAACGCTAAACATTTCAACGCTAAACTTCCTACCAAATTTTGGATCTCTCAGTGGTCCCCATTCAGTTCTCTCAATCTCTCAGTGGTTTTCAGTCAGTAAACATCTAAAAAGCTGAATATATGAACAAATGAATGAATATTTATTTCCCATAATACACTTAAACAACAAAATGCGATGGAGTATTATGAAAATAAAAGAAAGAAAAAGAACGAACTATGAACACATAACATAAACATCAAAACAAAATCAAAATAGAGTCGTTTTCCAGGGGTGTTAAGACGACCAGTTTGATAAACCTTCAAAATGAGAGTCCCCTACAAGGAGGGGCTCCGTAACACCGAAACGTTGAACCACATAACCGTTTCTAAACCATCTAGGGATTTGTAGAAGGTTAGGTAAACTTAAAGCAAACTTAGAGTAAGATTTGCGTAGATTGCTTATCAACTTTGGTTAAAACGTCCCATCAAGCTGGGCAGGGAGAGCGGCATTATTATAAATGGTCGGGGATGTTATTGCTCCTTGTTTTATACCAACGTAAACTGGGAGGTCTTCTTCAGCGAACGAGACATCGAGTTTCAACCGAACTTTCAGATGGTGATACATGTAGTAAGGAGGTACTATAACGTCCAGGCTAACACCGCGGTTATATAATTTAAACATTGCGTGAGAACGGAGAAGGGTCCCGAAAGTATTGGTCTCACCCCATGCACCTAATATGAACTTCTTCCCTAACGTCTCTGCATGTTGAAGAATGGAACAAACACTTTGTAAGGCATGGAAAATATATAAAACCAACTTAAGCTCAGACTGAAATGAAACCCAAGCTCATTTACCCGATCTACGATCAAAACTCAAAAATCTTCGCAAAAACACTAGAAACCGTGATGGGCCTATACGAAGAGCAAAAAGAATGCGGTTTTCGCTAATTTAGGATAAGTGTTACGACAACAAGACACATACAATCAGAAACAATACCAATATTAAAAATGATCTGAAAAAGTAATGATAAATGACTATATAAAGTATCACTCCCGGCCGTAAGGTGCTGTGCACATATACTGTCCGCTCCCGCAGAAAACTTTTTTCATAAGTTTATGCACTATCGCCTTAATACCAGACGGTGTAACCCCAACCCCATTAGGTCTCAGTTTGGAAACCAGAAGCTCGGACAACTGTGCATCAAAAACACTTTCAACTTTATTATTTGGCTTTTTAAACTGATTCTCAAAATGGGAAACCCATTTTGAAATTGGTATAAATTGGGGACCATCACCAGAATGCACAGTTTTATGAAACCGGAATTTCCAAAGAGACTGTGGGTCATTTAAAACTTTGTCAATGTTTACGGTTTTAATAGCAGCTAGATGCTGTTCAAGGACCTTATGGCACCTTTTCTTTGTAGATAGTCATACAGAGTTGAGTACACCCAACCTAGGCCATCCGCATTCAATCCATAGACACAATCAACACTTAGCACTTAAGCACGCATTTACGAGAGAAGTATTATTCGGCCAGCCAGACTTTTCAGTATTGCTTCTAACTTTTTTCACGAGGATTGCCGCTTTATCAGCACACTTAAGAGCATAAATAATTTCCTCACAGTATGCGTTAATTTGTAGTCATAGCTCACTAATACTCCAACCTGTAGTAATTTGAAGAAAATGAAATGGAAACTTAAACTTGCTTCAGACATGGTCACGCGTAGCTTAAAACAACGGCATCTTCAACTCCTTCTAAATTTTCTGCTAGTACTATTTAGTTCTGGCTCGGTTTTCCTGTTTGCAGGTTAGTGTGACAGACAATCGTAAAGGAAGAGGGTTAGCGTAGGTACCATGGTCATGAGACACAGTTATATGGTGGAAAAAAAACTTCCAAAAAATAGCACGTAATCGAGTATAGATGTCAAACCAGCAGTATAAATAAACGTAAACTCCTTATATTTCATTAGAATCAAGAACGAAGAGGGTAGCATGTCTCTAGTTAAATCATTATGTAGGCAATTCATACCTCCCAGATCAAAATTGAAATGTATGATGATCTGACGTCTCGGGAATGACCTAAGTATCTTCTTAGCATACTTGGTCAATTTACGACAAGCAGAGGGAAAAAGAGTGTCAGATTCTTGATCACCATAATTAGTCGGTAGGTATACGTTTATTATTGCTAAATCACTGATGACAGCTGCAATAAAAAGAACACTTAGTTCAATGTTTTCAACCTGAAACCGACTAATTACAGCAAGGCCACCGCTTGGACGACCTCAAGAGTTACATCGGATCGCAATTTAAATTGGAGTTGACACCATATTCTGAACTTTTAATAAAGAAAGTCGCTTGGTCGAAAGGAAGTATTTTTACAGACACACCAGTCTGTGATTCTGGACGAGAGTCTCAATAATTTGGAGCTTTGGGCTCACTCCAGCATTAATGTTCTAAGATATGACAGATAAGTCGGTATAACTAGCCATGGTTAGTGATGTTATTACCGCGCGACTTTTCTAGCATCAGTTTACGATTTTTGGGACTTCGATACGAGTAGCAATTGTGCTTCTTCAACTTACAGAAGATGCAACAAAGTTCATTACGGCATGGCGATTCACGCGAGGATCTATAACCTCCTTGAGCACAATGGGAACAAACCTCAGCGTTGCTAAAGTCTTTCGTCAAATGTCCATCGGATTGATGGCAATTGTAGCATCTTTTAGGAACGAAATGGAAAAGTTCAACCCGGTGCACCTCACACCCGATCTTAACTGGGTTTGATAATGCATCATCTAGATCAGCTTATGACGAGAAGAACAGCTTAAATGTGCGGGATTCGCCAGATTTTTCAGTCTTGGTGCAATTGGGAAAGGCTGAATGTAGCTAACTTTCGAATTCTGGGAGAACTTGCTTGATGATACCTGTGAATTGCTTAGATCACACACTGACAGCTATCTCTCGATCATTGGCTTTGAACGAACTGGCTATTTTACCTGCTAATGGTTTACTGTCCACGAGAACTTTGAAATCCGATCTGCCCCTCCGAATCTCAATAGCAGACTTATCAGAAATCGTACCGCAAGCGGAATCTGTAACAGACTTTCTAGCCTCAGCCGCACTGAGGGTTTTGAGGGGATTCTTCACCACGACTGAGTAAAGAAGGTTGGCCTTACCGGATTTCTCGACGGAGCTGTGGTCTACAGGAATGGGTAGCTGCTGCATATGTATAACCGCTTTCTCAACTTTTTTGCACATCTCATTAATTTTGCTTATAGCATAAACACCAACTAACTCTGACGAAGCTGGAACTTCCGCAGGATCATAAATTACGAATTTAGGTACGCCCTTGTGGTCATTAGCACATCTTTGCAGCATTTTCCTAATGTCTACCACATTGTCTTCTTCTTTCGCATGCTTTACGCAACATTCTTCGTAAGAAGCCAACTCAAATAAAATCTTTTTTGCTTCGAGGATAGCCTCCTTCTCGAAAAACTGCGCGCAAGATCGTATCAACGAGTCCGATTTAATTCCTGTCTGCATTGAACGGGTGATGTAATTAAGCAGCACATTATGCAAAAATTCAACACTCATTGCCGCACCGTATTCCAAAAGAAATGTCCGTTTTCAGTCCAAGTCGGTATCGGTGGGAAAAATAACAAGATGAATAAATGCACAAATAAGCGATTGTTATCTATTCCCCGCAGTTTAAGGGAGACACACTCCCGGCAGTTACTACGACGCTTGCCACAGACTACCTCCCCTCTCCTGCTCACTTATTAGTGCAATTTGCGATAATAACTAACCAATCAATCAAAATGATTTGACAATAATTGCCGCAGGATTAACTTGTTGGAATGCTGAGTAATAATTCAGCTATAAATTTATTCAGGTCTGTAATCCCTTGCCAGATATTGCGAAATCTAACACGCTTTTCGGAGATTAAAACTCACTGAAAAAAGCTTACTGGTTTTATATTTAATATCCAATTCTAAACATATGTTTTCACGTTAAACTCACAATGAATATCAATACAGAGTACCTTGTGGATAAGAGATCAGCACTGTACCCAAGGCCATTTCCTAAAGCACTCTTGAGGATCAATAAATTCTGAACAGATCCGGTTATACTTAGGACGTGGCCATAGAAAAAATACTATTAACTACTTGCGCAACAAGTTCTACGCTTCATTGGACGCAGTGAATTGTATTATTATCGGCGGCTTAGATAACTGCACGCTTAGAGTCAGCGTGGATAGGATAATTGACTCTCAAACAGGTACAGGTTTCTATTTTAAGTATCTAGAAATTACTATCAAGATGACGGAATCTAAACTCCAACAACAGATTTTAAGGAAACTAAGTGAGATGTCAACTAGAGCTTAAGAAATTGGATCCCCTGTGCAAAAAAGTAGGAAAAATATCGGAAATATAGAGGCAGAAGTTCGTGAGCTGAAAATTAAAATTACAAAGAATAGAAAGATAATGGATAGAATTAAGGCGGATCAAACAAAGGTCTAATGTGATACTCAACAACTTTGACCTAAGGATAAGGGGTTCTAGTCTAAAAAAGGATATTCTTAGATACTTCAACGAAATAGTAAGAGCTGTCAAGTTTCTGCAGACAGATATCAAAGATATTTTTCGTTTTCCTTCACACCTGAAAGTCGGACCAGTCGTAATTAAATTTGTGTCTTCAAAAAATCCGTATTTACTTCGGCTGCACTTTTCAAAAGGTTTCATTTATCAGTAACTCCAGATTACACCTCATCGGAGTAGTTAGCGCTTAGTAGGTTGATAGTAGTTATCGAAGCCACGCGTAAGTAAGACCATTCAGACTCAAAGCTGAGGGGCGTGGGACTTTTTGTGGGGGTTAATATTTTTGTATATGGTAGAAAATTGAGTAAAATGAAAGAAATTGATCGAGAACAGTAAAATATTAAAGCAGTAGAGCAAATGAGAACCCATAGTCATCGGAGTCTTGACATAAATCTTAAAATGCAAAAGGGCAATGAAGAGATGGACAATGCAAGCTTAATCAGTAAGGAAAGATCAAGACCAGTCGCGCCCCTGGGGCAGTTACTGAAGTTCAGTCAGGAAAACGTACGCGTGATGAGATGGCTAACCCCTATAATGATTTAAATGAACCTGGGACATCTTACGCTCGTACAAATACGGGGGAAACAAGCGAAGGCGTGGGTTTCTCGGATATTGTGAAGATAATTGGGGTGGTAAGCCAAATAGGGAAAGTCTGAAGCCACGGGCTTTTAAACAAAGAGACGCCAGTTAGAGATAATGATTTGACGTTCGTCGGATAAAGAGGGCCATGAGCAATGTAAAATAAGGTTAGCTCATTGGAATATGCAAGGATATGATAATTTTAAACTTGAAAATTTATTTAGTGTAGGGGAATAGGGTTTAGTGTGTCTTGTTGAAAATTGGAGAGAAGAGCCGTTTTACCGTGAGAGATTGGTCATATAATGTTTGGAGAAAGAGAAGTTGAAATTATCAGATTTATGGCCGAGTATCAGTGCTAATAAATTGTGGTTTTTTCATAAATATATCCAGTCGGAATCGAAATCTGAAAATATCGTTTGGATAAAAGCATCAGTAAGAAAGAGTTGTTTTGTTTTTATTTGTGGAGTTTACATACCACCGGAAAATAGTAGTAGTGAAGATACGTGGGGACATTTAAGTTGAGGGACGTATTGTTATAAGAGAGTGTTAGTTCACCATAAATTTGTGTTTTTAAGTGACTTTAATGCCCATTTTAGCAATAATATGGCGAAGTTTTGCGGTTTTTTGCTGCCTGGGGATCGTCTTCTACTAGGTTTTGGAGGGAATGAAGCATGTGATTCTAATGCTAATCAGGAAGGAATGGAGGTAAGACCAAGCAAGGGGCATACTAAGAAGACAAATAAATGGGGTTTGTTGTTATTGCTTTTTTGTGGGATGGAAGATTTAGTGATTTTAAATGGAAGTGTTGGGAAAAATAAATGTAGGCCAGTTTAAATATTTTTCGGTTATTGCCCCAAGTTTGGTGGATTATATTTTGTTAGAGTTGTCTCTCTTGCTGTCGTTAGGGCGTTTCAGAGTAATGGAAGTGGCAGGGCAGACCATGTGCCAATTTAGACTTCGGTAGAAATAATAGTATGTAGGAAATTTAGGGCTATTAAAAAAGGAATTACATTAAAAAGTGAAGATGAAAGGTTTGGGGTTTTGTCTCGGTTAAGAGTAAAGGATGTAGACGAAGAAAGATTTATTAAGATTATTAGTGAAGAAAGGGTAAAAGAGAAGTTGGAAAAATGTAACGAAAAAATACGGAAGGAGGAAATTGATAAAGGTACAGATAATATATGTTCAGTAGTGAGGAAAGTAAGCCTTAAGAGCATGGATAAGAAGAAGCCCTCCAGTAGCTTCAAGGTCTGAGTGTTTAGAAAAGTAGGAGAGGGGAGCAGTCACCTAGAACAACATTCAGACCAACTTAGGAGTCCAATTTGCTTCCATTGCAAGAAGCAGATTATGACTTGATAGACCCAGTGGATCCAAAATGGAGTATGGATTTTATTGAAAAAGATGAAAGAACATCGGTACCTGGTCCCGATGGCACACCAACATCAATGTGGACACAGGGAAGAGCTTATTTGCTTCAAATCGGGTCATTACTCTTCACAGTTATTTTAGTGATGAGGATTTGGCCGCAGAAGTGGACTCTGTCGATTAGGGTTCTATTACATAAAACGGAAGATACAAGTGGCCATGATAATTACAGAGGGATCCATCTCGGTGCTGGTTTGCCAAAATGACTTTGTAAGGTAGTAGTATAGTATGTTGAAAAGACGGTTATGTTGGAAAGAGGTGCTTAGTAAGGTTAAAGCAGGTTTCAGAGAAGGATATGGGACTGTAGACCATATTTTTATTAGTGAATAATTATAGGAAGGCCAGAAATGTCGTTTGTATGCAGCATTTTTGGGCTTGAAAGGTGCATTTGACGATGTAAAGGTGGTGCCGATTCACAAAAATGTAGGGGGCGGGGCAAGGATAGTAGGGGGGAGGGGTAAAAACGACAAGTTAGCCATGATAAAATAGAAAATAGCTACGAAATAGAAATAAGAAGGTATTTTTCAAAGTCTAAGGGGGGCGGCCCCCTGTCCCCTAATTGCCACCCCAGGATGCACATAGAATGCTACTTATGAGGAGTCTATTAGAGGCGGGTTTTCTGATTGTTTTTGAAACTATTTTAGTAAAAATTTTCAGGACAACGAAATTAGAGGTTAGGGTTGGTAGGAATTTTTCTAGGGTAGTACAATACAAGACAGGAGCAAAGCAGGGATGTACCCTATCGCCTAGGTTATTTAGCATTTATATAAATAGCAGGGAAAACTTTATGGATGAGAAGGGGCCAATGAGACATTGATGTCAAGGATATGCCTCTTCGAGATGACATAGTTTTAGTTGCAGATACAGATCAGAAGTTACATAAGTTATTTAATTTATTACAGGAATTTTTATTAAATAAGAAACTTGAGTTGGGGCCCCCTTGAGAAGGGGGCCCCAATGTAGACATTGGATGTGTCAAGGTTATGCATGCCCCTCTTCGCAGATGACATAGTTTTAGTTGCAGATACAGATCAGAAGTTACATAAGTTATTTAATTTATTACAGGAATTTTTATTAAATAAGAAACTTGAGTTGAATATTGGTTAAAAAAAAGAAGTAGTTTTAGTGTTTAGGAGTGGTTGTGAATTGAGTGAGGAAAATAAGTGGAAAGATGGATGAGAGTGTGGGTCATGTGATGTATGAGGGTGAATAATAAATTAAGTTGAGATATGAAGCGTGTAGAAAGTGTATATTGATGAGAGATGGCTAGTGAATGTAATGAGGGATGAATGGTTTGCAAGTATTAAAAATTTAGGTCAATTTCTCAGGTTGGCAATGAAGCATAGAAGTAGATTTTTGTGCTTTGTGTTTTTCTTTGTTTATGTTATGTTTATAATAATAATAATAATTTGTTTTTAACCACATCATTTACAAAAATGATAATTGTGGAATATAAAGAAAAAAGTAGATAATACACTACATACATGAGTACATAAAACTTAAAAACTTCGCAAGAGCAGAGTAACCAAAGAAAAGAAAAACGTTCAAGATACAAAAAAAACTACAGCAAACGAGTAAGGCCACTGTGGACTGGCAGATACTTACACGTAGACTGGGGTAGTTTGCCGGCAAGTTCCGTAAGCCCTGACCCAATATCCGGAAGACCGTAAACAGACATGAGATTCCGATTTCTATACCATGGAGGCAGATACAATAGAAAGCGGGAAACCGGAAATAATATGAATGAAGTGATCTGATGTCTTTTTGGTGAAGAATAGGGTAAATTCTAGACAGAAACAAAACCAAATGATCTGTAAAAACCGAATATAATTTAGCAAGAGACTTTCTATTGTATCTACCTCGATTTGCAACAATTTTGGAATAACTTAACTTAATTTTCTTCTTGCAATCAGCGACGACAAGCTTTCGGAAAGAAATGTCAATGTAATGTCAAATGTTATGTAATGTCAATTACTTAAAAGTGAATTTTCTTTTTTGATTTGTATTGCCATGACCCTAGGACTTTTAGCACAAAACAATTACTTACTTACTTACTTACATACCAGAATTCAAATATTCACACAAAAAAAAGTTTTGACTGCTCGAAATGGCAGTCTGCCATGGGCAGACTGAACCGTCACCTCTGGCGAAAACCGAACATCAGTCGCACAACGAAGCTGCGGATTTTCAACGCCCTCGTCGGCTCTGTGATGCTCTATGGAGCTGAGACGTGGCAAGCTTTAGCCGCAACCCTCAAGGCAATTGATGTATGTCAGTCGAAGAGCCTGAGGAGGATCGAAGGTCTACGATGGTTCGACTTTGTCAGCAATGAGAAGCTGCTGCAGCTCACCAAGCAGTCTCGGTTTTCGACCCAAGCAGCCGAGCGAACACTATGATGGTTCGGACACCTACTTCGAATGCCTCCACACATACCTGCGAAAACAATCCATGACTTTGACCCTGTCAAAGCTGGTTGGGAGTGACCTCGCGGCCGACCGAAAAAACGATGGTCTGACAGCCTCTCCGAATTCCTGACGATGGCAAATATCAGGCTGAGTGATGTGCAAACCCTTGCGATGGACCTAAGTGGATGGAGGAGGCGGACGTCACTCTCTACGCCAAGCAGCACCCGGTAGGAGACATCAGTCAAAAGTAAGTCAAGTCAAGAAATGGCAAACATAACTTCTATTAGCATATTAGTTTTATTTTTTATGCAAAGTGATTTACAAATACATTACGAAAAAGTTATTAGCTATGCACTGATACAGAATGAGACCACGTTTTATAAGTATTTCAACAATATACATAGAGAAATTTGACAAGTAGCCTACATACCGGTAAGTAAAATATTAGATTGCTCAGCCAAAAATAATAGCATATCCATCCCTGGCTAATATCAATCAGAGCCTAGTAGTGTTACCGAAAATTCTGAACCGCACTAGGGAAAATCATTCACGCTAACCGTCGCATGAAGTCCTACAATTTTGAGAAACAACTTAAGTTATTCAAGCCAGAGATTTCAATGCATGCATTTTTTTGGATACGCTAGAATATATCAGCGTATATAACAGCTCGTGTTACGCAGAAGTTTTCGTCAGTTTATGGATTAACTATGACATGAAGCATAAATTAAAGTTGCTTCAAACACGGGAGACTCAAACACCCTGTAGATAAAACTTAATATTTTCTTTGACACATCCGGGATCCCGCCATTCAAGGCACGTAAACAAGCCGTTAGTCTTTTAAGTAATATAATCGCGAAATTTTCGTAGATATGATTTTGAGGTAATCAAGAAAAAAAACTTTAACTAAATTGAAAAGAAAGAAAAAAGAAGGTTCTTAGTTTTGGATACTGTTTGCAAGAAAACCGTTCTAAATTTTGTAAATAATGAGCTTCTCTCGCCTTTTGCCGACAATGAATCATTTAAAACGGGGATTCTTTTTAATAAAAAAAAAAAAAAAAGCCAAATTTTCACTACCGATGTAGATTTGTTTGTCCAAGCTTGGCAAATTTTTGCCAAATTATATAACTCGATTCTGACCTATGGATGGATGATAGATAGACTTATCTATCAACAAATGAAATTGACATCATTTTTATACAGTCCTAAATAGGGCTTATCCCAGATTTCCCCCTCAATCACTCGGACAATCTGCCTTGGCTTTTTCTCCAATTAGCCATGATTTTAATTCAACCTTCTGATCACATGAATCAGTCTTAATTAACCAGTTTGGCTAGCATAATTGCGAAAATCGTTAGCCTTAAAAAGAAAGTGAAAAGTACCTTAAGCGTGGCACCTCCACGAATTGCTTCCATTAAAGCGCCTCTTGAGTCAGATTGCACCTCAGGGGGTACAGTAAGTTTTGGCTGACTGGGTACAACCGTTGGCAGAGGTGGTGGAGCTGGTGCAGTAATCAATGATCCAGAAGGAAGCGGGGGAGGAGGTGGCGGAGGAACCCCAGCTGCAACCGGAGCAGGTGGAACTAGACAAAGAAAACTCATAAAATAAAGCCTTTTTTAGTCAAAATTGAAAAATACATTAAAATAAATGTTATATATAATAAAATGCTAAATACACAAACACTGCTTAAAAACGCTTAATTTTCATTAGGCATGCGGTGATTACGACTGGTAATGATCTGCAGAAAAGCTTTAGTCTTTAGAAAGAAAAACTAAATCTTAATATTTCTAGGATTTTCTGGAGACTTCATTTTGGAACAACTGTACAATATGTTAGCAAATACAATCGTTATAACCTAAATAAAAAAAAAAAAAAGAGCAATCTGGTGGTTTAGATCTGTGTGATAGAATTCTAAATGTGTTATTTTTAAACACTGACTTCATTTTGTCTTATGTTTATTCAGTGTTTCATGTGTATATTCAGGCTGCCGCCTGATACTTTGGAGAAAAAATTGTTATATAGCCCGTGCCCCTTGACTCTTCTCCGGATGTGGATCCTCCCCCCCCCCCCTCCTCATAAAAGTACTGGGGCTACGTCAGATAGTACCCGAGCTCTCGTTAGACAGACGCAAGTGAGTCCAGTCATAAATGAACTAAAACCCAAATTTAACATAGTGACCTTCTTTTTTAAATTAATCATAGTATAATTAGCCAAAAAATGTATATCTGCAGCACTTAACAGTGCAAGGTATATGAAAAAAAAACTAATTTTCAGAAAGTTTTAAAGACGCAATGTATCACATTTAGTTAAAATACTTTCCGTTCTGTTGAGCACAGGTTTGGTTTTACTTGAGATGATTTGATATTTTGTCTATACGAGATACTGTATTTACACTCCGGAATAAAGGTAACTGCTCCCAACTCTAATAGAACACAACTCAGATTCTTGTGTCATTTATAGGTAGGTAAATAGAGAAAAAGGCGCTCTCGCTAAGCATGGCATTACCATGGCAACGTGAAGTAGAGTTTTAATTATTCCCTTATAAGACTGGTGCCGTAAATTCTGGACTGGCAAGAATCTACGAAAAAAATTACGAAAAGCTAGCATGCGATAATACTTAACTTGAGGCTTTATATATATATATATATATATATATATATATATATATATATATATATATATATATATATATATATATATATATATATATATATATATATATATATATATATATATATATATATATATATTATATATATATATATATATATATATATATATATATATATATATATATATATATATTTTTTATATATATATATATATATATATATATATATATATATATATATATATATATATATATATATATATATATATATATATATATATATATATATATATCATATATACTTTATTTGTTTTATTATTATTATTATTTTACTATTATTATTATTTTATTACTCTTCTTAGTTCTCTTATTTGATAGGGTGTTAATATTAAAAGCTTAGAATTTCTAAAGAATTACAAATATAATGGAATTGTCCCAATCGTGGGCTACTCTCACTAAGTTATCGCCAATGCTTATTGACCGTTTTGTTCTTAATTTTACAGTTTTTCTCCCACTTTAGAAACTTAAATATTTATGTTGTCAGTGGTGGTACGACTTCGGCTTTAGTTTTCATCGACAGTATGAGAGGCTTCTTCTATATCAACAACCTCTGAATAGAATCACAACTAAATTTACTTCTTGACATTTCCAGTATATCTTCAAAGTCGAATGAGTCAGTTGCGAAGCCAAAAATACTTACTGTACACGTACGCCTCCAACATATCTTAACGCATCTAATATATATTGCTTTCTGTGGACATTTTTTTTACTGTCCGGTGCAAAGAGTATCGAAGTTATAAAAGGAGAAACTGACACTAATCTTGACAAAACAAATTCGACAACGCCATTTAGCATTTAGTGTTTCTTGACATTTTTTCAGTGTAATAATAAAGAAAAATTAGTGTAATTGGCAAAAGTTGTGTAGTAATAAGTGTCTGAACTAAGTTTCTGAGAAAAACACATATACGAATCTTGGCAAAATTCTAAGAAACACCAAACGCTAGATAGTGTTGGAGATTTTTTTGTCGACACTAGCACCAGTTTCGATCCCTACAAGTTGCCTATTCGCTTTGGTCCGCTGTACATTCTTTTTAAGGGACTAAAATCAATCATTGTGAATATATTTATAAATTACTCATTATAATACATTATAATGTATTACAATAGTTTATAAATTATTATAATACATATATAATCATAATTAAGACCCGACCAATCTGGATTTTTGGGGTCCGAAACCGATATATCGGCATCGCACCGATACGATACCGATATAATATGCGAAAAAAAACCTTACCTCAGGTTTAAACCCCCAATTCTCTGCCCATATTCATACTCACATGTTTGTCCCTGGTCTATTATACGCCAAAGAACAACCGCAAATACTCACTTTGGATTCCCAAACGTAAACAATTTACAAGGAATGCTGAATTTTATTTACCTATTCTGATTAGCAGCTTCTGAGCACACAAAAGAAATGGCGAATATTTGCTGAAGTGACAAGAAAGAATTTAATCAAAGAAGTCTGTTTAGTTACATTAACACAAATACGTGAAAATCTGACTGAAAGAAGTGTAAGATATGTATTGAAATTGATTATTCAAATCCAAATTTTAATAGCAGGACTTTGAACTTTAATCATTCACATATTAATGTGATAACTTCAATTTACATTCATATGATATGGCGTCTTACTAACGAATCCATGGTAGGGACAGTGGACACAGGGGTGTAGCTAGAGTTTTAATTTTGGAGAAAGGATTTCAAAAATGTGTCGACAAAACAGTCCAGTACGCCGACAAACGCGGACCCATGAGCTATATTTCCAAGTTATATAGGTAAATTTTTCAAGGTGTTGGCACGAGGCGGCGACACCTTGGAACCTCCCGCCTCCCCTTATTTCAACACCCCCTCTCCCCCTTAGCTGCGCCCCAGACTGGATACCATGGTTTTGACCGATTTCATCTCGGATCTTTCACCCACGCAAGTGAACATTCGTTAAACATAAACCGCATGGTTCATTGTATTCTTTTCAGTTGTTTTGGTAGATGTACCTTCTTGAAGTCACCGTAAATTTAGAACGTTGCTGCACCAGGTGTGTATTGACAATAAATATACTTTGACTCATCGCTACTGCTCTCTCCACCATGGTCAGACTTAGCTTGTAGCTCCACCCCCCAATGACTGAACAGGCAAAATTACCTGAAGAACTCCGGTGCCATCTTCTGAACAAATTGCACATAATATATATATATATATATATATATATATATATTATATATATATATATATATATATATATATATATATATATATATATATATATATATATATATATATATATATATATATATATATATATATATATATATATATATATATATTTTGCCGATATCCGATAATGACACTGGCCCTCATATCGGCTCGATAATATCGGTCGGACCCTAATCATAATAATACATTATAATCATTATAAATTAATCATTATATAATGTAAGCTTCAAAGATCTCATTGGGTCCTAGCGCTTCGGTCCACAACTTCATTTCAATCCTACTGCCCTGCATTTCTATCAAAACATTCAATACACGTTTTAAAAGGATGGTCTTTTGCAAGGCATAGCACATTACCTGCGTAAGAAGAAGGAATACTTGGAGCCGTGTGTTTAGGAGCTTGCTTAGATACTATTCCCCTTGTAGGAGGAGGAGGGGCTTGTTGTCGCGCTGGAGGGGGAGGCGCACTCCTATTGACTTGCGGCGTGGCTGGTCCTCGGGTTGGCACCGGTGGGGGAGCTGGCTTAGAAACTTCTCTCATAGCAGCTTCAACGCCACCTCGTTGACTAATGAAGTCATAAATAAAGTTTCTGGTTTCAGAGTCAGCCAGTTGGTCTTCCGTAATTCCAGCCTATAAAAATCAAACACAAATTTACAAGCCTGTTAAAGATGATGGGGCCTATAGCATTTTTTTCTAGGCCCCTAATAGACTACTGCAGATCCTAATTCCTGAGTAACCCTGGAAAACAATTTTCTAAAAATGAATCCCTCGAGGAATTCAAACCGGACCCTTTCCATAGCAATAATTAAGACAGCATAGGTTATTCATAATTAAACTTTACTTGACATGTTAGATGTCTAGTATATAAAATATACCCAAGAGTGAAATCAGCTGGAAAGATAATCGAAGGATTATAAGTTTAATAAATAAATACACATAAGGGTGGAAATATAAATTCTGAAAAGGGTGGCGTTTCGTCTTGAAAATCCGAAAACTAGAGAGTTATTTGAAAAAAAGAGGATAGAAAAATAGTTTGAAAAATTTTTGGAAAATAAACGAAATTCTTATTTGTAGAATAGTATGTTTCTTACTAGAAAAATAAGAAACCCAAGTATACAATAAAAGGTAAAGAAACTGACAGATACAGTGTTTTTCAAGGCATCTTTCAGTGAAAATAACCAAAAAAAAGGTATTTTTCAAAATCTAAGGGAGAAGGTAGGTCAAGTTTTAATTGAATGCAGTCGCAACAGAAACACACTTTGATTTCGTTCTTGTGACGCAGGGGGAGGCTAAGTGTGACCTAGGCGGACATTCAATATAGGGGAAAGGGAATGCCTCCCCCCCCCCCAATCGGTACCCTCAACAGACGCGAAAAATTCAAGTGACAAGAAAATCATTGGAAAATCCTATATCAACACTAAATTTGTTCCCAACTACTGTCTACTGATGGTGTGTCTTTGTTTCACCATATTCATCTTGTCAATTGAAAAATTGCTGTTTCAAGCTTCCGTCTTTTCCCATTAAAAAAAAAAATTATATATGTGACTTAAATCTTTACCCTTGTCAGTCAATCATAATTTTTTTTTGAAAGTTGAACAACGTTCAACTCGAAAAACTACGATTATGATACAAGATTGTCGCTGTTTTAGTCATAATTTGAATTTCATTCACAATTTTGGTTATAATGTAACCCGAGCATTATACAGATTATTTGTTAAACGATATTGTTGGGTATTGAACTAGCTAAGCTTAGTAAACCTAGCCAAATTAAACCACAAAGTTTGCAAAACTGTTGCGTCATTTTATGATCTGTTCTACATCTTTCTTTCGCACGGGATTTAAGCTTTTTTCTCTTTTTATTTGATATTTTCCCTATAGGTGGTCTCAAAGATGGCATAATACATCAAAACTTCTTCTGATTTAAACCACCTTGAGACTAACAGTTGTCATTTGAAAGTTTGATTGTAGATGGTAAACCAGTGGGGTAGTTAAAAAAAATTTATGGCCAGATTGGCCAATGGAGAATAAGAGAGATCCGCGAAAAACGCAATATTTTAATATAAAGAACAGGCCTATACTAGCAAAACAAGGCAGGTATTTCAAAACACCGTTCACAGTCCGTCTTAAGCCAGCAACAACAAAATTTTAAGTAAAACTAAAAAAGCGAAACCCGAAAGTACACTAAATACAACAATGAAAACTGTAAACAGTTGCTTAACCTACTGAAAGTGTAACGTCCGAAAGGTAACTAAAATAATATTTCAGTTTAGAATATCTGATAGTTTTAGGAGGTAGTTAGCTTTTTCATAGACTAACTAGATTAAAATTGCCACCTCTCACCAAGAATCAATTCTGATTCCTCCTAAAATGCCATGGGAAAATGCATGGTAAGCTCGAAAAGCGAGACCACGAAAGTGAGTGAGCTCGTGAGCTCGAAAATATGTGAGCTCGAAAATATGGCAATATCCATTTAACCTAACAAATAAGTAATCGGCTAATAGTAATCCTCCAAAATCTACATCTCTCTCGGCCAAATTCTCTTTCACTATATCTTTTCATGCATTTTCTTAAGCTTTCGTTCCCAGTCCAAGTCTGGACTATACTATTTGCATACTATTTTCACATGCAATAATCCATACTATACTATTCTTAGTATGCTTATTATACCTATTATACCATACATACTATACTTAGTTTTTTTTTACTTACTATACATACTTTATACATAATATACCATTCTTATGCATACATACATTTTGCATACTATACTATTTGCACATACAATAAAACTACACTATTTTTCTGCTATCCTGCGTTCTAATATATCAACCAAAGACTATAGTTTTGCTATTATTCAATAGCTGAGATTCAGCTCTATCCACCAATCGAATTATATTTTTTTTAATATGGTGTAAATGCTTTCTTAGATTAAAAATAAGTTGTAAATTGGTTGAAATTCGTTAGAAAAAATTACAATTTTCTTTTGGGTGCAACTCACAGCTTTCGCAAATTCGTTTCTTTTAGAGGAAATACATACCTTAAGGAAAAACTACCGGGGCTTACCAGATTGAAGAATGGCTTAAGTTGTTCATCAACATTTTCAAGAGCGAATCCTCGATTTGCGTCCCAGCCAACATGTTGAACATGCTGAAAATTTGTCGGAGCTCCAATGTCTTCCTTCCTAAGCTTCCTTGGTTTACTTTTTCTAAATAAAAACAGAGAAACACAAATTATATTTATAATACTTACAAATTAAGTGCTGTTTTACAAAGAGACGAAAATCTATTAGCAATAATTGAAAAAACTAAAAGGACTACGACTTGAACAATTGATCGTAGGTCGAAATAAATACTTTTTGTACAAGCATCAAATGCAGAGGGTATTATTTGATACATTTTTTCTAATTCTAGTTTATCTTGATTTGAATAGTTTGGGCAAGAGGGAGTTCCACAGGGTAAACTGAACTTAACATGGGGCCCCACAAAGGTCAATTGCAGCAATTCAACAGGGGGTAGGCGACATTTTTTCAAAGCTGAGATTTACAGCTCACCTCGCCAAACTAAGCAAGTTCTATCAACTGGACCAGTTCGATTTTTATCGACATTTTTGTCCTCGATATCAAAGGCAACGAAGCAGCATTGCCTTTGTGAAAAGCCATGTGCTTCCCATGTTTTTTGTGTTTTTTTACCATTGTATAGATGATGTGGTCGTTGAAACTGTGGAGGTGGCTCATTTGGTCAAAAACCACAATGATAAAACAGAAACTGTTCAAAATTTATTTTGTTTTCAGTATGGCACAAATGACGCTCTGGCCCTCAGGGAGTTAAAGTGGGTGGTAGACCCATTCTTAATGTTGGTAATTTCTGTTCGCCGTTCGTTTAGTCTGATTATTCAAAGTTAATTTCTGTTAGTCTAGGTTTCATCTATTCCTCTTTAGCAGTTGTTATTCTTGGTGAGATAATTCATTTTAATTTTTTTTCCTTTTAGGTAAAAAATTGTCATTAAATAAATCTTATTCGTTTCGAGTTTCACTGATTATATGAATTTATTTTTGCTCGTTTCAGATATTAATTTGATTTTTTTTTTAAATTAACATCTACAATTTTCTGTTTTAAAAGATATAGTCAAGTAGAAAGAGCTTTTGATATCAACATTGTAATATCATATCTTCGGTGGCTGAAGAGAACCTTCTTTGCAAATATTGCTGGTCTTATAGTTTTCGATATTTTACTTTACTGCAGTCCTCAGGTTTTATTCGTTCAACATATCCATCTATTAAGTTGTATTTTTGAAATTTACTTTTATTTCCTTTTTTCCTTTATTTAGGTTGAAAAATACATTAAAAAGATCTTAGAAACATGTGAAAATAGGTAAACTTTCCATTTTTTAATTAAGTTTGAATGATTATATAAGATAAGGACTAAGTAATGCTATAATTATGGCTAGATGAACAGATATATCGCAAACTAGTGAATCCAACGATATAAGTATCTCACTCTTTTGATGCAAGTTACTCGCTTCTGGAGATAAAAGTTAAGCTGTATTGATGCAAGTTCTTGGCTTGTTGCAAAATTCCATATTTGACAGGAACATAAGCCTTAGTAACAGCAAAAAATACAGCATATTTTTCAGGTTTTTTTTCAGTCTCCTATGAAGCATAACACCTATGTAAATACATTAGAAACTCTACCTAAGTACTCTGCAGTCAAATCAAGTAGCTAATAGGTAAATAAAACAATATTATTTTTTAAAGCACCCATAAAAATAACACAAGAATATTTTGAAGTTTATTTGGCCAAATTTTGGGTGTTTCAAGCAAAATAAACCTTAAAAATTCAGCGCCCGAAAACTATGACGAGGAAATCCTGGGCCCGTTTTCCATTTAGCATACAAAGCTAAAAAAAAAATAAAAAACGGTTTAATTCTGAATTTAACACGTTTCTTTACTGTATTCCTCTTTTCAATTATGTATCTGATTCCTTTAGGGTAATTAAGATTAGTGTCTGTAAACTAATCCAAATCAATGTAAAAGGGCCGATAACCAATAAGGTTATTTTGAAGACTATTGATTTGTTCTCATATTGTCCTCAGGTCTGTATCCGTGGCACTCCAATGGATTTTATCAATGAGCTGAAGGGTACCTTTGGAATCTGAGAGTAATATTAAGTTAAACTAAAACCAACAATGCTGTTTTTGAATTTCCTCTATTGGTTTTATACAGACTTGGTTCAATCAGTCTCTGCACAGAAATAAGCCTTACTTCGGACGATCATACTGATTTGTGTCGACTGCTACCCTTAAGGGTCTTCCTATCTATATTTTCTATAGCTTGACCCTTTTTCTGTGTGTTTGGCTGTGGAAATTCCAAATACTTAGCATATTTCAGCAAATATTTTCTCATATATTTACACCCAAACTCTAAGAAAACCGAGTCCTATTGACTGGTTAACAATGTTTAGAATTTTTTCATTTTTCTAAGCGAAAATATGTCTTTTTTAACAGACATTTGCTTCTTGATAACAGAAAAAAAAAATTTCTGTTTTTTCCCTCCCTGTGAAATTTGTTACGTCTGCCGTACCACCAGTAATCTCAAATAGGGCGCATTTGCGCTACTTGAAAGCTTTTTCAAGTTCACTGCACATTGAGTTTTTTAAATTGGCGCACTTTCAAAGTGAATTCTGTGAATTTCCAAAAAAGGTGATAACAAAGTGCCTTTTCACTTGGTTAATGGCGCTTTGGCGAATTTCCATCTGTATAGCTACGCTATCTTAAGCCAGACATCTAATGACACTGTGTACCACGCTTTGAATAGCGGATTAAAAGAGAGAAATAAAAATGACCTCGAATGTTTTTTTTTCATTGCTATCTCAATTGCAGCAGAGCTTGCAACACTTAGCTTGTAACATCATTCTTCCAATCTTGCAAAACAAGGAAAAATCTTAATATATATGAGGTGTATAGTATTCCTGTTATTTTTCCATTGCTAATAACTTTCCAGATTCTATTAATTTGTTTTTTCAGCTGTCCATATTCTTACCATAATTAGCCCACTTGTAGTTCTAGTACTGAGCAATTTATAGTTGGCTTCCACCCAAACACAAGAGCAGGGTTTTCTACTCGAAACACTGGCCCATAATCTCGAAAAGACTGAATTCTGAACTTGAATTGTCAAACATAAGTAATGCTTTTAAAAAACCTCAATGTAAAACCCCTCCCTTTCATTTTCATGTGTATTGTGGCTATTAAATCTTAGACAACACTGTGCTCAATTTTGAGTTTGGTAGCTTTGCAATATATATATAACATTCTTAAACCTTGAGTTAAATAAAAGCATCAAGGCTTTATGTCTTATCATAGGTCAAACCGAGACTTCTGGCTACCATTGAGTCACATTCTCTTTGGGAGATTTGCTACAGTTACCTATTGCCTTTAGCAGCTTTTTATCTAATACAATATCGATTCACCGCAGAACGGTGATAACGAGTCTTCTCTGTAAGAGAGGGTATTTAATCAAATCACACTGTCACAACCAACGAAGTTTTAGAAAAATTAGCTAATAAATACACTTACTTCATTTTTGAATCTTGTTTTCCATAATCAGTGGCAACTTGGCGAACAGCAATGTTGCTACCGTTTTGAAAACCATTTTGACTTTGGTTTTCGTTTCGTGACACTAGTACTCTATTATTCACATTGTTATTTTGGGCGAGTCGCTTACGTTCTGTAAGTTGACAGAAAATAAAGTGAAGCCAGACAGTGAAAGAGATAAAAAGAGAAACATTAGGAACATATGTGACCTCCTGAGACCTGAGGCTAAACCGGGCTTGTGGTGACTATGAAACTTTACACGCAGGCTTAAAAATAAACTTATAAAATCAAGCCACTTTTTATTGCATAATTTCCTCACCCCTTCTCTCCGTTTTGAATGTCCAATCCGTAGGACATTCGGTCCCAACCATTCAAATCTTGTCTCAAAATTAGGTAAGCAATACGAACAATATGGCCGAAAGAAGAGCGAGAGAAGAGTCATGTCTTAATTCGAATTCCCTGAGGAAGCTTGCCAAGTGAGATCAAGATCAACAATGTCGCAACACTGTTTTTAGAAGATTGGAACATTTTTCCCGTAGTTCGAGCAATTTGGATTAGAAGCCAATCACTTATATATGAAAAAAAGAAAATTAACCAGCTTCTTTTCTTTTACAATAATTATGATGAAAAGATATATATTTGGTGTTATTAGCATACCAAATTTTAAGAGCCCCTCACTCCACTGGGGGTTAATGTTTTTGTTACATTTAGTGCATCTTTTAATTTTTTTTTCTATTAAACCTGTTTGATACCTAAAAGAATCACCCTATCTCGTCCATTACAAGCTTTTTTAGTTCGCGTTGCCAAATTATCCAGAATTAATTGGGTGGTTTTGGCATAACTTGCATAGCTTAGGTAAGAGATCTGAACAAACGACAGAAACCAATAGCAGGCACCTATTTTCTCGGAAGTCTTAGAATAACCATTTAACTTCTCCAGTTTTGTGCCAGAGATAGAGACATTTAGATTTAATGAAACTTACATCACTAGAAAAAGTATTTTTTTATTGAACGGAGAAGAATTTTCTTTTTAGTTTAGAAAGGGCAGACCCTAAAAATTTTCTTGTATACCTGCTTGGAAAACATTAAAAATCAACTCAAAAGAAGTCTCATTGAATAATTTGACAGCTTTTGAAGTTTCCTGTTGTGCCAGCTGCCTTGATTGAAACCTTTGCGGACACAAGATACACATTATTTATGCTGTATTTAAATCGATTAGACAGCGTTTTGCTTAACAATTAGTAAGAGAGCAGTGCTGAGGAAACTTGCTAATGGGCCCTTTGTCTTTGAGACTGTCAGCCGATGCTAAGACTCGAAGATAAAATTTTAGGTATCGAACGAGCTTAACATAGTGATAAAAAAATCTGCTAAAAAATATGTTGTTTTCATTGAAGTACAAACGACCCTGCCTTTTGGGGTTCAAACGGATCGCATTTTCACCCTTATTTATGGTAGTCCCACCCTTATCAATTATGTTAATTTTAGGTTTCATCTTGCAGGTCCAAAGTAATTTCTATTTGTTATAAGTTTGACACAATTATTCATTTTAATTCACGTTTGTTTTAGGTTCCATTCATTCAATCATAATAATTGCTGCTTGTGTTCAGTTTGGCCTGATTATATGACTTTATCTCTGCTCGTTTTGGATTTTAAAATTACTCTTTTGCTTTTTTGTGAAGTTTTGTCTGTTAACAAAAACAGTTGAAGTAGTACTATAAATAGTGATATTCAAGTTTACTATTCGAGTTCAATATTATTAATGAAAAAAAAAATTTAAACAAAGTTTTTCAAATGAAAACAAATAGTTAAGTTGAAGCTTAAAACAAGCAAATATTATTTCTTCATAGTCAATGCATAAAACTAGTACAAATAAACCAACCGAGGATATTTTTCTATGTTTGTAGGACTATCCCAAACTAGCACTTTATTGATAACGCAAAACGTTATGGAGTTTTTGACACTCAAGAAACTTAAAGCGCTTTAGGATTTTTTTTAAGGTAAAGAATAGAGCCTTCTTATTTCTTATTTATGGATTTTCTTTTTTCAGTAAAGTGCTAGTTTTGTATGATCATAAAAATGTAGGAAGATATCATCAGTCGGTTTATTGGCACTAGTTTTATAGATATATGTTGCAACGATTGCAAAACAACAACTTATTTTCGCTTAAGTTTCAGCTTTGCTCTTTACTTCTGTCAGGGAAGCTTGGCTATTTTGAATTAACAAGAAAAGAAAACAAAAAAACAACCAACTTACCAAGTTTTTCTTGTTTTCTTCGCAAGTACGTCTCAATTGTTTTATGGAAACGGTGCGCTTCTTCTTCATCAGCAAAATTCAGTCCAACCATGCAATCCTACAATTATTAATATATACATGAAATCTACTATTACCCCTGACGACTAAAAGCATGATTTTTCCCTCTCTTTGATGGTTTACTTTACAAGCACACGAATGCATTTATTCTGACATAATGGCCAATAACAAAAAAAAAAAAAAAAAAAATTAGAATTTTCTTTGGAGCAATTAGCTTTTAAAGCTTTTCATACGGTTGCTTTTCTTTCTAAAGGACTTAAGAGATATGAAACTTACAAAAATGAGTGTGTAGGCATGCATGCAACTGAATACAACGATTTCAAGTTCGTTTAGTTCAAGTTCTTTTATTCAATAGATACAAAAAAAAACTCTAAAATCCCACCAAAAAAATTCTAAGGGCCCAGAGGCCCGTTAACTGGGAAAACAAAAAAAAATAACGCTACATATTAATCATTGGCAGGTTACTGAACTAGACCTAGATAAAAATAAATAAGACATAGTGCTCACGCGAATACTCACACGAAGACAACCCATCAACAACAACAACTCTCACTTTGTCAGCTACATCAAAAACCAACGCTAAATAATAAATAAATGAAACAAACTACACTTCATTGACCAGTTTAAAACTACACTATTTATAAATTTTTACAATCAACTATTCTTCTCCAACAAAAATCCTTTTAATTGCTTTTGAAAGGAACCAAGGGTATGGGAGTCCCAAACCTCAACAGGAACAGAGTTCCAGGCATGCGCCACAGTAACGACAAGACCAAAGTCTGAACGCACTGACCAGTATATCCTCCCGATTTCGAACTGCATATGGATTCACTTCACTCACTTGTTGAAACACGCCAAAAACATGCTGGGAGTTTTCCGTGGAAATACAGGAATGCCATTGAACACATCATTTTATACAATGCGAAAATCGACCTATATAATTGCTTATGTTGGTAACTTTTAGCCAATTCCCAATCTTCACCTTCGAAAACAATAGTGTGATGGTCTAAAATAGGTACCTAAATTATGAACCAGAGCAAGTATTCCTCAGTAGACAAAAGTAAGTCTCACATAATAGGCTAAGTAAGAATTCCATATTTTGGTAGGTCTACTGTATTTTGTCTCATAGCTGAAGAATCGAGTAGAAACTTCCAAATTTATTTTTTATTAGAGGGATAAGAGTAATTAAAATTTTCCAACTCGGATTTTTAACAGAGTATTGGTATAAAAAAACGCATTAGTTTTTGTCTTGTGCTGTTCATGAGTTGATCATATCCAGATTCATCCCATGGTTCAAAGCACCCATTGTATGGTTTCAAAACTTCCAGCCGGTCAGATGAATTTTTGGTGGATTAGCTAAAGCTGATCACAGTTGAAGGAAATTCCTGAAGATTTTGTACAACGCAAACGGAAAATGCCACAAATGCATTTTTTTTGTGAACAAATACATTTACTTGAATCCATTCATTTTCAACTCTTAAAAAGAAACTAGATCTTTTAATTTCTAATCAAATGATCCCTCTCCTAAGCTTCCTCAACCACCCCTCCAATAGAAAGTGGTAGGGGTAAAAAAATACATTACATAAATGCTACATCATTCTTTACTAAGTGCTCCATACCCGAGGGCACTTGACCACATCGTTTTTTCCAAAGTGGCCCCTATCTGGGGACACTTGACGCAAAGGGTTTCTCTTTCCTTGATTCCAATAAATGAAACAAAGTGAAGTTTCCTCGCTTGTGGAGTTCACTCCTATTATTGCTTCAAGTTTTTGTTACAGCCTTTGTGCCCATGTTCCTTTGCTCTTTCATCCCAGTTTCCCCATATTTTTTCCTGTTTTGTTCCTTTTTGATAATACAATCGCTCCTGTGTTCCTCCTTCCTGTGTTGCTTTGTTCTCAAGCTCCAATGTTTTTCCTATGTAACAAGAAACTAGCATGCTAGTTGGACTAGCATGTAACACCATCACAGTTTTTAACACTTGGTGCAGTTGATTACACAAAGACAATCTAGATTTATCAGGATCTCAGCTATCTACAATACAAATCCTAGCCGTTTTACGTGATCAGTTTTTTCTAGATGGTTCAAAGTCAAAATCGAATAGATGTTGATACTGACCTATGATAAGAAAGATCAGTAAATTTCGAGCTATATTGAAAAATGCCCTTTTTTTCTGAAAAGTGAAAGTTTTTTTTTCAATTTACCCAAGGAATAAATGTAGGGTTATAATATGAATAAACCTTCTAATTCATGTCAAAAACTGAAGCCGTGGGTGTCAGAATCCGTATTTGGTTGGTTTAAATTTTTTTTTTAGACCTTTCACTGATTATTTGATTGACTAGAATTGTTTCTCAAGAACAAAAAGAGCCTTCTATACATGCTTTAGTGCCAGAAATACTAGAAGTCAACACAGCATCTGGAGCATTCTTTTTTTTAGAAAAACAAAAATACTAAGGGCCAAGAAAATGGTAACTAATCAAAATTACTTTTGAGAGTACCAACATCAAGACAATTATTGTTTTATTGGATTGTCATTTCTTAAAAAATCTCAAAAAAAAAAAAATATATTGCCTTCTATATTACCACAGGTGCACAAACCCAACCCTTAGGGCAGTGAAATCAGAGACTATATCTTGGGAGGAGGGATGAAAATTCCCTTTTTACCAAATTCCCTAATGTTGGGGGATTCTACCAGCTTCTTGTGTGCAGGAATGTGTACAATAGGCCGAGACTGAGACAATTATTAGAATACTTACATCACCTTCAAATGTGTGAAAATATGATCTCTTCATTTTGTAAGCAAAATTATTGTACAATTCTTGCTCCCATAAAGCTATTTGCTTATCTGGACAGTAAACACGGATGAAGTATGATCTTCTCTGGCTATCCCGCACAAAGCAGGCCACCCCACAGTGCCTTTTTATCCATCTACTATGAGTGGCTGAATCAGAATGAAGGACTTGAACGACTGTGGTACTTAAGGCCTACAAATAAGCGAGATAAATGAAACAAAAATGTCCCAAGATTGTGAGGATTTCTCCATAGTCCTTATTCTTTCGTTCCACCGTATAAATTTTAATGGAATGGCTAGTTTTAACCTATTTCAGTGGGCTGAAACGTGTAACTCAATCAAAAATTTATTACCAGGCAAAAGGGTGGTTTCTAAGGTTTAGACTGAAACAAATCGCAATGCAAATACAAAGGAGAAACATATTCCTATTAATAAAACAAAATTGTTCTAATAACAATGGTATAAAGAATAAAGATTCACATGACTGTTACTCAGGCAAAACTACACATGAGCAAAAGCACGTGTTTCGCCCTCCCTAAAAGCCACATTCCTTGGCTATAATTTAAGACAATTTTTATTTAAAACCACCATATTTGGTACTTTAAAGATTATCCACAATTAATAGATACATTCAAGGTAGTTCTACAAAAATGTAATGAGAAAATTACACTAATTTTAAATTTTCACAATATGAATTGTTAGAAAAAAACGAGCAAACTTCAAACTAGCCAAATTTGATCATGGAAGTTTAGCAAATTTTACTTTACAGAACTGGTTAAAGGCTGCAACTCTCACTGATCTTCAGCTCTAAAGCCCCATTTATCTACCATTAATAGATGTATTCAAGGTACTTCTACAAAAATGTAATGAGAAAATCCATATTGTCTGGAAAAGAAACACAAGCAAACTTTAAACTAGCAGCACTTGCTCAGAGAAACAAAACAAATTTTGCTTTGCAGAATTGATTAAAGGTCACAACTACCAGCCAATCCACTTTAAAAATATTCAGCTCTAACAAAAAAAAAAACACATGATGTTATATGATGGATACCTCAAGCCAGTATGTTATTTCATAAGTAGAAAGACTCCAAGTAACTTGCAAACATTCTTGCAATTGACAAATAACAGAATTATGATAATTTTACAAAAAAAATGTTTTCTGGTTGTTGTTTTCTTTTTTGGAAAGTTGATAATTTCCAAAAAAAAGTTTATTTTCTTGAAAAAGTTGTTTGAAAAACACAAAAAGCAGAACTAAAACCTAGACAATTGAAGTAATACAACAGATAAAACCCAAATGACCAGATACTAGAATGAATTTAATCAAACTTAAAACACACAGAAATTACTATAAATGAAGAAAATAAAACTAAAGGGAACAGAAAATACCCAACTCTCCAAACTAGCATCATTTGCACTACAATAAAAACGAAATATATACAGAGTATACTTTTTACTGTATTATTAGAATATTAAATACTGTACAAACTCCTGTGCAAAACTAAATATCAATTTTCTACAGTTTTGAATGAAACCAAATAAGGCTAATAATAGGGACAGAAAAACTGTCCTTTTAAAATGGAAAGACTAACCATTCTAAGAAAATGTTTGCTTCTTTTCTGTAAAATTATTTTAATTTTATTTATTATTTTATTCAATAAAGGAGGGAGCCATAGGCTTGTCGCATAATATTTTGATTATTTTTTCTTTTAACATTAATTAAAAACAAGTTCCAAAAAATAAGTTATTAAAGAAAAGTAAAGGCCATTTTAAACTTAAGCTCAGGCGATACAAATACCTTTTAAAATTCAAACTCAAAACGGAACAGAAATTAAATAAACAATCATAGCGAAAACATACAACAACTAATGCTATAACTGAACAAATAAATGTAAAGGCGATTAATTCTTATATTGAATATGAAAATCAAGCTTAAAACTAAAAAAGATATTTTACTATTGAATTATTAGTGAAACTTAAAACGAAAAGAAATTAAAAAAAAAATCAATGCAAACAAAAATAAAATAGATATTAATGTAAATGAATAAATAAATCTTAAAACGTGCGAGACTTAAATTTAATATGCAGATCCAACTCGAAACAGGAAAAAGTCACCACCCACAAGAGTTTGGGTATCACCTCCTTCTCTCACTCTAAAAGTCTATGGTTTGCTGCGTCACGGGCACTTTACCAGAGTTCAGCTTGATGACTTGTATTTTCTTTTGTACTCGATATTGATCACAAACAATAAAATTATAGTGACGTACTGAGCTGATAAGCTTTCAGCAATTAATATCATTATGCATCAAATATTCAGTTTAATTTATTAGCTCTTTTTAAAGTTGTTAATGATGAATATAGTTTCACTACAAACAAGTGTTTGGATACTGCCTCCTTTCCTAACTGTAAGTAAAAACCAAAAGCCTACTGCGTCATTGGCGCTTAACTGAAAACGAATTATATTACAAATATTTTCTTTGCCAGTTCTTACAGAATTGAAAATAAGAGTACATTTACAGTGAAATAACTTCTTGAACCGATGGATCTTTCAAGAATTAATATCATTATACATCAAATATTCAATTTGATGTTGTTTGTTCTTTCCTAGACTGTTTAAGACGCATATAGTTTTCAGTAAAGCGACAATGACGTAGTACGTTTTAGACTTACAGTGAGAGAAGTAGGTCATACACAAAATCTTGTTTGCAGTGATGTTTGTTTGTTTCAAGCTTGATTTGCATATTCAATTTAAGTTTCACTCGTTTTAAGATTTGTTTATTAATTTACATTAATATCTACTGTATGTTTGTTTGCATTGATTGTTTATTTAATTTCTGTTCGTTTTAAGTTGTATTTATACTTCAATAGGAAAACATTTTTTTTCATTTTAAGCTTGATTTTCATATTCAATCTAAGCATTAATCGCTTTAAGATCTATTTATTCATTTATATTATTACTTGTTGAATGTTTTTTATATTTAATTTCTGTTCGGTTTGGGTTTCATTTATTCTTTAATAGTAATTTTTGATCGTTTTGACTTTGAATTTCAAAAGGTATTTGTTTCTGCTGAGCTTAAGTTGAAAATGGCCTTTACTTTTCTTTGAAAAACTTATTTTTCGGAAAGTTTTTTTTACTTAATTTTTGTTCGTTTTTGATTGCAAAAAAAATCAAGTTTTTAAAAATTCCTTATTTCAAAATCAAATTAAAAAAAAAAAAATCAAATATTCATCGAAGTAGCAAAGCTGGTATCAAAGTAACAATATAACAGTGGAAAAATGGGTTTGTGTCAACCTCAGAGTTTTTATTATCTGATGTTTGAACTATTTTTAACAAAATTGCTATCTCAAAATTTTTATCGGATAGGTTTGGGGAAAAAGGGCGTGAGGGGACTAATTAAGCTTTGGTCTCTTTTGACTCTTTAAAAGTAAACTAGAACTTTCTATTTTCAATCAAATGAGCCCTCTCTGAAGTTTATACAAGTATCCCTTCTATAAGAACCGTATATATGCCCAGAGTACAACTTACAACGCCTTTCCCTGAGCCCTGGGGGGTTGTGTCGACCCTGGAGTTTTAATATCTGAAGGTTGAACTATTTTTAACAAAATGGTCACCTAAAATTTTTATCGGATGGGTTTATCTATCCGATACACCCAAAGGCAAGGAGGGCAGGAGGGGCTAGTTGCCGTCTGATCTTTCTTCATTCTGAGAGAATGAACTACAACTTTTAATTTCAATTCAAATGAACCCTCTCTGAATTTTATACGAGCATCCCTTTCATAAGAACCACATACGGCCCCAGGACACAGCTTACAATGCCTGCCCCCGGGCCCTGGGGGGATGTGTCGACACCGGAGTTTTGTTATCTGACCTTTGAACTATTTTGAAAAAATGGCTCTCTCAAAGTTCTTATCGGATATGTTTGAGGAAAATAGGGCGGGGAGAGGGGGGCTAGTTGCCCTCCGATCTGTTTTGACTCTCAAAAAGTGAACGAGAACTTTCAATTTCCAATCATATGAGCCCTCCGAAGTTTATACGAGTACACCTTCCATAAGAACCATATATACCCCCAGAGCAATACTTACAGCGTCTTCCCCAGGCCCTGGGGGGGGGGTTGTTTCGACACAGCATTTTTTCTTATCTGATCTTTGAACTATTTTTAACCAAATGGCCATACGTAAAGGAGTTTTTGTTATATGATCTTTGAACTAATTTTAACAAAATGGTTACCTCAAATTTTTATCAGATGTATTTGAGGAAAAGGGCTCGGGGGGCTAGTTGCCCTCCAATAACTTTTGACTGTTAAAAAGGGCACTAGAAATCTTGATTTTCGATCAAATGAGTCCCCTTTGAAATTCATACGACGACCACTTCTATATGAAGTGCCTCTGGGAAAAAAAGGGAGTGTGGGGGGAGGCTAGCTGCCCTCCAATCACTTTTGACTCTTAAAAAGTGAATTACAACTTTCAATTTCCAATCAAATGAGCCCTCTGGGAAGTTTATACAAGCATCCCTTCCATAACAACCATATATGCCCCCAGGGCATAACTTACAATGCCTACCCCTGGGGGGCTGTGTTGACACCAGAGTTCTTTGTTATCAGAAATTTGAAGTATTTAAAAAAAAAATTCTATCTCAAAATTTTATCTGATGCATTTAGGGCGTAGAGGAGGGCGGGAGGGAGCTATTTGCCCTCCGATCTCTTTTGATTCTTAAAAAGTGAACAAGAACTTTCAATTTCCAATCAAATGAGCCCTCTCCAAAGTTTGTACGAGCATCCCTTCCATAAGAGCTATATATGCCCCTAGAGCAATACTCATAACGCCTGCCTTAGGCCATGGCGGGTTCCATCAACACAAGAATTTTTCTTATCTGCCCTTTGAACTATTTTCAATGAAATGTCTATTATAAAAATTTTATCAGATGGGCTTGGGGAAAAAAGGGTGTGTGTGGGGGGGGACTAGTTGCCTTTGGATATCTTTTGACTCTTAAAAATTGAACTATAACTTTCAATTTCCAATCAAATGAGCCCCCTCTGAAGTTTATATGAGCATCCCTTTCATAAGAACCATATATGCCCCCAGGACAACACTTACAACGCCTATCCCTGGGCCCTGGGGGGAGTTTCGGCATTCTAATTTTTGAACAATTTCCAAAAAACTGGGTATCTCAAAATTTGTAGTGGAGGGGTTTGGGGGAAAAGAGCGTGGGGGGGGGGCTAGTTGCCCTTGACTCTCTTGAGTCTTAAAAATTGAACTATAACTATCAATTTACAATCAGATGAGCCCTCTATGAAGTTTGTACGAGCATCCCTTTCATAAGAAACATTCATGCCCTTAGGGCATAACTTAGAACGCCTTCTCCTGGGAGGTTGTATTGACACCAGATTTTTTCTAATCCGACCTTTGAACTATTTTTAACAAAATGTCTGTCAAAATTTTCACCAGATGGGTATAGAAAAAGAAGACATGGGGGGGGGGGCTAGCTGCCCATGGATCTCTTTTTACTATTGAAAAGGAAACTGAACCATCCAATGTTGGATGAAATAAGCTCTCTCTGAACATATCTAGCGTAAGAACCATATATGCCCCGGGAAATAACTTACCACACATGCCCCCGAACCTTTAAAGTTTATGACGACACCTGAGTTTTTGTTATCTGACTTTTGAACAAGTTGTGACTTAATCGCCATCTCAACATTTTTATTGGATACGTTTGGGGAAAAAGGGGCATGGGGGGCCTAGTTTCCCTCCAATCTCTTTTGACTCTTTAAAAATGAACTAGAACTTTCAATTTCCAATCAAATGAGCCATCTCTGAAGTTTTTATGATCCTACCTTCAATAAGAACCATATATTCCCCCAGGGCATAACTTAGAACACCTGCCCTCGGGCCTTGGGGGGCTGTGTCTACCCCGGAGTTTTCGTTATATGGTCTTTGAACTATTTTGAAAAAAAAACTATCTCAAAGTTCTTATTCTCAAAGTTCTCAAAGTTCTTATAAGAACCATATATGCCCCCAGGGTATAACTTACAACGCCTGCCCCAGGCCCTGGGGGGTTGTGTTGACACCGGAATTTGCATTATATGATCTTTGAACTATTTTTAACAAAATAGCTATCTTAAAATTTTTATTGGATGCATTTGGGAAAAAGAGCTTTGGGGCGGGAGGACGCTGGTTACCCTCCAAAATCTTTGGACGCTTAAAAAGTGAACTAGAACTTTCAGTTTCCAATCAAATGAGCCCTCTCTGAAGTTTATATGAGCATTCCTTTCATAAGAACCATATATGCCCCCAGGGCATAATTTATAACCCATGTCCCTGAAGACTGTAGGGGGAGTGCCCTGCTCAAACATATAACTTCCAGAACTTTCAACTACGTTGAACAAAATAGCTATATCAAAATTTTATTGGATGTGTTTGGGGAAATGGTGGGCATGGAAGGGGTGTCAGTTGCCTTAGAATCACTTTCAACTATTAGAAAAGGAACTAGCCATTTAATTTTCCAATCGAATGAGGACTTTCTGAAGTTTCTACGACAACGCTGCCGCTAAAAAATTTTATTGTTCCCTACGATTTAACTTATAATCCTGGACCTGAGGGAGATGGGGGGGGGGGGTTGTCATCCGCAAAGAAGAAACATCCATAAATTGAGACTATGTTGAATAAAATGGCTATATCAAAATTTTGATTGAATGTGTTTGGGGAAAAGGAGGGCAGGAGAGGGGGGTTAGTTGCCCTCCAATCACTTTCGACTATTAAAAAGAGCACTAGGTCTTTGAATTTCCAGTCAAATGAGCCTTTTTTGAAGTTTCTATGACAACGCCTTCTATAAAAACCTTATATGCCCCTAGGGCATAACTTAAAACCCTTGCCCTGAAGGCTAAGGGGGAGTGTCTACGCTGCACAAAATGGCTATCTCAAAATTTTAATTGGATGTGTTTTGGGAAATGTTGGGCGTGGAAGGGGTGTTAGTTGCCTTCTAATCACTTTCGACTATTAAAAAGGGCACAAGCCACTCCAATTTCCAATTGAATGAGCCCTTTTCGAAGTTTCTACAACAACTTCTTTGATACAAAGTGCCTGCTCTAAAGGAAAAAAAAAAAATAATACATTGTGCCAACATTGTTCTTACATGGCCCCCATGCATAACTTAAAACCCTTGCCCTGAGGGTTGTGGGGGAGTGCCATCCTCAAAAACATATTTTCTATCTGGAATTCAACTACGCTGAACAAATGGCTATCTCACAATTTGGATTGGATGTTTTTGGGGGAATGATGGGCGTGAGGGGGGCATTTTCCCTCCAATCACTTTTGACCCTTAAAAAGGACACCAGAACTCCCGATTTCCACTTGAATGAGCCCCCTTTGAAGTCTTCTACGATGACCCCTTCCATATGAAGTGCCTCTGGGGAAAAAAAACAATAATAATACAACATTGGAGCCGTATGGCCTTTACTATAGGCAACGCTATAGCGTTGCCTCTGATACTGATAAAAAAATTATGTTAGAAATATGTTGTTTTCATTAAAGTACAAATAACCCTCCAGCCTTTCATGGTTTGAAGAGATGGCATTTTTGCCCTTACTTATGGCAGTCCCATCTTTAGGTTCAAAGTAATTTCTATTTGCTATGAGTTTGACACAATTATTCCTTTTCATTTGTTTGTTTTACATTCCATTCATTCACTGATTCACCATAATAATTGCTGCTTGTTTTCAGTTTGACTTGATTATATGACTTGATTTTTGCTCGTTTAGGATTTAAAATTGCTCTTTAACTTTTTTGTTAAGTTTTATCTATTATTTTTTTTTCTTTAATTCCCTTCTAGCTTTTCTCCTGGGTGCTCTGCTGCCTTATCTCTATACTGAACAATACTAACTAACCTATTTACTCTTAAACTGATCAGTCACAGATCACTCCTTGAAACTCAACCATTAAATAATCATCCAGACAGACAAAAGACTCTCTGAAAAGTGAGCCGAGTCCTGAGATGTTGCTGCTTAATTAGTAACAAAGGAACGTTTAAAACCTTGTAAAAAAAAAAAATCTTATGTGAATAAGAATTATGTTTTGAAATAACTAATGTGTAAATACAAATACAATTAAAATAAATGCTTCAAGAATGTAGCTATTTTCGAAACAGAAACAAAAGGTGACATATGATGTAAATACTTTGATTAGTACTATCTGATCATTTTGACTAAGTAAAGAGTAATGTGTGTCAAACATTTTTTTTTCAGGCCACTTTGAACAGCACAGGCTGTTGTAGAAAAGTGAAAGAGGTGAAAAGTTGTAAGTCACATTTCCTATTTTCACAATTTGGATCATATTTGGAGATAATCATTTTACTCAGAATGATCTAAAGTTCAAAATTGTGCCTCTAAGGGCGACATAATCAAAGAAACCTCAGGGCCTGAAATCATGAAAATGGCCCATTCTTTGCAGATAATTTTAAGAAGCAAAGTGAACAGCTACACCTTGTTAAAATAGGAATCATGTAAGCTTAAGTATGAATGATCTGAGGTACATATTGGTCAACTTTCTAAACCCCTGCTTTTAAGCCACAAAATTTTCAGCAGAAAGGTTGGAACGTTGCAAACTTTTTAAATTAAAACTGTACAACAATCCTCAACCTCAGTATGAAAACAATCCAAGTCAAAGCTTTAAAGTTATCAGTGCTGTAAAGAACTAGTCCAGAGAACTAGTCCAAAATGAAGCTAGTCCAAGAGTTTGTTCTCAATTTTTATATAACAAGTGCGACCAAAAGAAGTGCTCGTTATTGCATTTATGTCGTTTTTACCTCACTGGCAAGTGTACGAAAACAAAGTGTAATTTTGACCACGTTCCTTTATGTAAGTTAGCATCAAGTTGGCATTGTTTTGGATGTGATAGCCTGCATATTTATTTCCCCCCCTTCCTTTTTACAAAATATATCAAGCTGCAAACAAGAAAAAAGTGCACAAATTTGGGCAGTCCCAGCTATTACCAGTCAAGGTAGCAAGGTAACCCAACTTTTTTAAGGGCGACGCCGAACGTATTCACGACCCCCCCTCCTCCTCTTGTTCGAGTCCCATTCGACTTTCAGTCTTATCCCCCTGCAAACGCAATACAGCGCATTATACCTGAGGAATCCGTCCCTCAAAATAATCCTCCGCCCAAAGTACTTGCGCCTGTCCATTCAGTCCCACCCCCCCCAGCACTTTACGCACGTCAGCCCCTCTCCGAACCCCCCCCCCTCACTCATTTTCCTCCCAAAAATCCACTTCCTTTCGACTCCGTTCTTCTCCGTGCGTCCAAGAAGTTACCGACCGGTTCTGGACTCCACCCGTTATTTGCCGAAACAAACCCCACCCCTCCCCTCTCAGACACCCCCCACCCTACTTCTCTCCCTCAGCATCATCTTGCCCCCCCAACCCCCATATAAAGATCACTCCCAATTTGACTTATTCCCAGATCACCAGGAAACCTTTCTCCCTTCCCTTGCACTTTATCCCCCCTGGCTACCCTACCAGTATGTCTCTGGTTTAAGAGTAAGCAGGCAGAACGATCCACAGGTAACACATCCATGCAGAGTTTCTAAAACTTCAAATAGTAAGACGAATTCCACCGTAGTTCCATCCCAAATTAATAATATTCCCATAATTTGTTTGCTGTCCTCCTTTTCTCTCAAGCCCGGTCCAGTCCAGCCTCTCAATAATGCCTCAAAACCACACCCTTACCCACAGAATCCTTCTCATAAACTTCAGCCCCAAATAACTCCATCCCGAATTGAAAAAAAAATCCCAATGCACAAATAGGTTTAAATTTCCAATTTTCCTACTTACCAATGCTGAGAGCCTAAATTTTGACAAAATTACCGAACTCGAGGGTATCTCTGAAATTCATAAAATTAATATTATTGCTGTGACAGAGGTTCAGTCCCAGAACCCAGATTTCCTAAAAATTAGCAATTATACTCAGTTTATAAAACTTCGCCCTCCCGATCGTCCTCTCGGGAAAAAACGGGGTGGTATATTATTTTTTGTCCAGGATAACCTCCAACCTAAACTCATCCCCACCCCCAACTTATCAGATTATGATGAAATTCTATGGCTGAGCCTTAGACCGAAAGCACTTCCCCGCCCTTTCAATTTAATTGTAACCGCTGTCTTCTATCATTCCCCTAACCAAAGTATTGACCAGAAACGCAAATTTATCGAACAGTTTCTTATAAGTGCTGACTTTGTGTTATCAAAGTATCCGAACGCTGGTATTTGCTTACTTGGCGATGCGAATGACCTGAGAATTGACTCTATTTGTAACTCTCTTAATATTAAACAACTGGTTAAAATATCTACAACAAAAGGTAACACCTTTCTGGATGTTATTTGTTCAAACATGAGTAAGTATTACAACTCCCCGCAAGCACTGCCACCACTAGGAGGCAGTTACCACTATTGTCTTCTTTTTCTCCCTCCTCAGCCATTGAACAGTCCTTTATTACCGCCATTGGGGTGTGCCGTTCCATCGGTGATACAGGCCTTCTTTCTTTTGGATCACGGCTGACCTGTTAAAGTTGGCAACACCTTGATATGTCTAATAACCTTGGTGACAAAATGTTTAGTTTTCACAAAAAAACTAATTGATTACTACTCATTTTGCTTCCCAGAAAAAAAAATCAGAAAATGCTCCAGTGATAAACCTTACATAAATAATCACATAAAAATATTAATCTGCACAAAAATAAGCTTATTTAAGAGGGGTAATTTAGCTGAAGCAAATAAGTTAAGAAAGGAATTAAAAAGTCAAATTAGAAAAGCCGCCCGAGCCTATTATAAAAATAAAATTAAATACTTGTGCCATGATAAACCAAAGAACTGGTACTCTGAAATTAAAAAAAACTTACCGGCAAGAGTCAAGAACAACTAAATTTTAATATAAATGAACCTCCAAAGACCACAGCTAATAACCTCAAGAAGTTTCTGGCTTCTATTGTCCAGAGTCTTCCACCACTATCTTACGAATTTCCAGATATTCCTGTTCCTTTTTCACTCCCACATATTTCTCCACTTGATGTTGTAAAAAAAAATTGAAAAAATAAAACGATCAAGCATTTGCCCTTTAGATATTCCTGTTCCTCTGATTAAAGCTTTCAGTGATTACCTCTCAAAACCCTATCCACCCTGTTTAATGAAATTACCGAATCTGGACAGTTCCCTCAATATTGGAAACAAGGCTTTATTACCCCAATCAAAAAGAAAAATGGGAAGCCTGGCTTTGATGGCATTCGTCCTATTACCCTCACCTCAATTTTTTCAAAATTGAATGAAAGTTTTCTTGCAGACTGGCTTAAGCTGAAAGTCCTCCTCCTCATTGATCTTCGACAGTTTGGTAATCTCAAATCCATGTCAACCTCTCATTACCTGATCCATCTTGTTGATACCATGGGTAAACTACTTGAAAAACCTAACACTTGGCTTAATCTAATTTCTATTGATCTTCAAAAAGCTTTTGATTTGATTAACCACAATTTACTCATAGATAAACTTATAAATGAATTTCACACTGAAACTTCCCTGGTTAAGCTTGTTGCCTCTTTTCTCTCTAATAGATCTCAAGCAGTTAAATATCTAAATTGTTTCTCAGATCACCTCCCCATATTTAATGGCATTCCTAAGGGGACTATTCTAGGCCCTCTCCTTTTTTCTCTTATGATTAACACCCTTTCAAACCTTTAAGACAATAGGTAGATATTATTCAATGACTTGACAGTCTTACAGACGTGTCATAAAAACATGTTGAGAAGCACTATGGAACTACCCCAAGTTACTGCCCACTAGGCGACTTCTTTAGAAATGGGTGTAAACTCTTGTAGATCCGCAACAAACTGAGTAAGTGTCCTTCCGTTCCCTCCACTTTTTCTTGATCCTATACCACCTGAGACCTCCGTCACATCTCTTAAACTCCTTGGTGTTACAATTTCTTCTAATTTGAAATGGGATGCCTATATAAATAATATCCTACGACAAGCAAACTTCTCGCTTTCCTTCCTTAAACTTTTAAATAAATTCAGTTGCCCCCTATCACATTTACTACAAGTATACATTTCTTTTGTGCGTCCCATATTAGAGTACGCTTGTCCTGTGTGGCACCCTGGCCTCTCTAATGAAGCAACGCAAAAAATTGAAAATGTCCAAAAGAGAGCTCTAAGAATTATTTTTAAAGAGGGCAAGATACCCTATTTGTATTTGTTAAATATTTCAAACCTAGAGACCCTTGAGAGACGAAGAAATAATTTGTGCCTCCATTTTGGTAAGTTGGCACTTTTGAACCCCTGTACTGCAAACCTTTTCCCTGAATACCATTTACCTGATAGAAATCGTCCTCCCCGAACTGTGTCCCAGCCTATACCCACCTTATCTCCCATTCTTTGCACTACTTTGCATTATAACAAATCGTATATCCCTTTTTTACTGATTTAATAAATAGTGGTTAATTTGTGAATAAATTTTGTCGTTTCTCTTATATAATAAAAGAAACAGCTCGGTTTTCTCTATACTCTTTTTTTTGTTCCCCACCCCCCATTTATGTTGTTTTTTAAATATTTGTTAATGTTTATATTATTTATTTTTTTTAAGTTTTATTAGTTTTTATCTTATTAACTAGTTGCCATTTTTAAGTTTTTTAATATAAGTGACAAAGGAATCATACAGCATTCCGATATTTGATTATTTATTTATTTTAATTTTTTTTTTTATTGGTTGCCAATCTGTAAATTGTTGTGCTTTTGTTATGATTTTCTTGCTTGTTTGTTTTTTTATGGACTTCGAAATTCGAATTCGGCCCTTCAGGGCTTGTGATAGTAATTTCTCGAAATAAATATCTTATCTTATCTAACTAAATGTTGATTCAGTATGCAACAAGTCCAAGTTACAGATTGCCTTGGTATAAACAAGCCTATGGCTTACTCCATTTCTGATTAATAATAAAATAATAATAATAATAATAATAATGAACAATGTCCTAATTCAGTCCTACAATTAGCAAATTCCTGACTTGGTGCAAAAACAACCTAAGCATTGAATCACTAAAACAACAACCTAAGCCCTGATTTGGTCCAAAACTAGTCAAGTGCAGATTTGTTTAAAAAACGAGCTATGTCCAGATAAATGACCCATGTCAAAGCTGCAGAATTTTGGTGAATCAGTGCCAAATGAGTGAAGCCTGGTCAAGGTACAAAATCAATCTAAGCCCTGAGTTATCTGAGCAAGCTACATCATGATTCAGTACAAAAACAAGATAAGTCCTAACTTGGTTAGCTAAAAATGATCTAAAGTCCATACCACTAGGTGTGAAATACAAGCCAAAGGGTTTTGGTATCACAATCAAAAAACAAGTTACTTGGTGGAAAAATAAATAGGTTCCGGCTTGGTGTAAAAATGAGCTAAGGCCTGATTTGGTGAAAAGAACAAGCTACATTTAGTACCGCACCCCCCTCCCCTATCAACTTTCTTAGCATAAAGGTAGACAAGTAGAATCTTATTTATTGGAAATATCCAAAGAATTCGATCTTTGTGATTTGAGGCAAAAATATTTTCACATCACCTACAATATACTCTTTTCAATGTCAGCTTTGCTGGCAGATAGGTATGCATGTTTGAACCAGAATGAAACAAGATCTATCTGTATGGTTAGACAGCAAATGACCCTTCAAACAACCCTGTCTTAACACCAACTTTTGAAGGAAAGGAAGGCATATTAAGCCCTATTTCAACTGCTATAATGCAAGGATTTCTGACCAGTATAATTGAAGGAGAAGAGTAGGTTATGACCCTGCAATCCACTCTTCTCCCACAGCCAGTTTTTTGGCAAAAATGATAGCATGTGGCATGTTGTTTGAACTGGGATCACAAAAGGATTTCCCATCCATATTATTGGAACTGCAAGTAGGACTTGTGGCTCCTTCAGCACTGGCACAGACTTTCCAACAGAAGATAGGTAGGCATTATTTCCATAATTGGCTACAAACTTATGGCTAAGTTTGGGCCAATATGAAACAAGTATTTCCAGAGGCATGCACCCTTTCTAGAGTCATTACATGAAAGCACTCAAACCAACTTATAATTACTGTCTGAAGCCCTTCTGCCAAAGGGACAGCATCAGGGAATTTCAAGAGGCATTCACCACTGTCAAGCTCCCTCCCCCTGCTGAAGTGTATTTGACAATTTTACAGATTTCCTTTTGTATAGATGGGGAAAGGGCTAAAATGGTGTGCATCTCTTCAAATTCATCCTCTTAGCTTATGGTAGGCTGCTGACATTAATAGTTATAAGCAGATTTGGATAGCTTTGTGTTAAGATCAGAGAAACGAAATATACCTCTGAAAATCCTCATTATCACATCCCAAAATCCAAATTATTATACTCACACAAGGTACTTGTTCATAAAAAAGTAAAATTGCTAAGGTGCTAAGTTTTTTTTTCACCCTTGAAAGAAGTTTAGAAGAATAGGAGGATAAGTTTCTAATCTAAGATTAGAATACAAGAAGCCATGACAATGATAAAGCATGGCCCTAAAATGTGGATGTTGAAAGGTTGAGGCTGATATAGCCTAAATATTCTTCCAGATATAGTCTCAGGAAGGATAGTTTTAGGTGCTTGTTTGACTGACTATGACTATAATGAAAGGAATTTAAAGATGAAAAGTTCAGGTTCTGTGGATATAGGACTTTTTGTACAGCATACTGTTTGAAATATGGCTAGGTAAATGGGTACCTAAAATCACCTGTAGACAATTCCAGAGGCAAAGCTATAGCATTATCCATAGAAAAGGCCAAAAGGCTTCAATGTTTTTGTTTTTTTTCAGAGGCAATTCATATGAAAGGGGTGGTTGTGTAAACTTTGGAAGGGACTCATTTGATTGAAAATTGGAAGTTTTAGTGTCCTTTTTAAAAGTCAAAAGTGATCAGAGGACAGCCAGCCCTTACCCCCCTGCAAGTCCTATTTTCCCCAAATGCATCCAACTGAAATTTGAGATTGCCATTTAGTTCAATATAGTCCAAACATCAGATAACAACCTGAGAGCCAAGGCTTTGGAGGAGGTGTATTTAATTGGAAATTGTTATGTTCTAGTTCCCTTTTTAAGAGTCAAAGTGATTGGAAGGCAACTATCCCCCTATGCCTTCCTTTACCCCAAATGAATCTGATTAAAATTTGACATACCCCTTTTGTTTAAAACAGTCCAAAGATGATATAACAATGCCTCCAGGGTTGACAGAATCCCCCAGGGCCTGGGGTAAGAATTATAGTTACACCCTGGTGGGCAAATAAGGTTTTTACAGAAGGGGTCATCTAAACTTTGAAGGAGGCTCATTTGATTGAAAGTTTTAGGTCAAAAGTGCTTGGAGGGCAACTAGCCTCCCCCCCCATGCAATATTTTCTCCAAGTGCATCCTACTGAAATTTTGAAATAGTAATTTTGTTCAAAATAGTCCAAAGATCATATAGCAATGCCTCCAGGGTTAACCCTTCCCTCAGGGCCTGAGGGCAAGCATTTTTAGTTATTTCCCAAGGGCATATAAGGTTTTTATGGAAGGGATGGCTAATAAACTTCAGAAGAGGCTCACTTGATTGGAAAATGAAAGTTCTAGTTCCTTCTTTAAGAGTCAAAAGTGATCAGAAGGCAACTATCACCCCATGCACTCTTTTCCCCAAATGCATCCAATCAAAATTATGAGATAGCCATTTTGTTCAAAATAGCCCAAGTATCATATAAGAATACCTTCAGGGTTGACAGAGACCCCCAGAGCTCAGGGCAAGGGTTTTAAGTTATGCCCTGGGGGGCATATAAGGTTTTTATAGAAGGGGTGGTTATGTAAGCTTTGGAGAAGGCTCATTTGACTGGACAATAAAAGTTCTAGTTCTCTTTTTACAACACAAAAGTGATCAGAGGTCAAGTAACCTTCCCCCCAAAGCACTCTTTTCCCTAGATATATTTAGTCAAAATTTTTAGATAGTCATTTTGTTCAAAATTGTCCCAAGATCATAAAATAATTTCTCCAAGATTGAAACAACCCTAAAGGCCAGGGGCATGTGTTGTAAGTTATAAACCCAGGGATATATAAGGTTTTTTATGGAAGGGGTGGTTGAGAAAACTTTGAAGGAGGCTTATTTTATTGGAAATTCTAGTTCACTTATAAAAGTCAAAAGTGACTGAAGGATAACTAGCCCATCTCCATGCCTCTTTTCTCCAACATGTTCAGTCAAAATTTTGGGCATCCAGGGCTGACACAACATTCCAGAGCCCAGGGGCAAGAGTTGCAACTTATGCCCTGGAGGCATATAAGGTTTTTATGGAAGGGGTGGTTGTGTAAGCTTTGGAGGAGGCTCATTGATTCAAAATAAGAAGTACTACTCCCCTTTTTAAGAGTAAAAAGTGATCACAGGGCAACAAGGCCCCCCCACACACACTCTTTTCCTCAAATGTATCCAATCAAAATTCTGAGATAATGATTTTGCTCAAAATAGTCTGAATATCAAACAACTATGCTCACAGGGTCGACAAGAACCTTTCTAGCCTCTAGGGCAAATGTAGTAAGTTATGCAAGCTGTCTAATGTTAACATATAAGGTTTGTATAGGTTTGCAAATAAGCCTTCAGAGAAGGCTTATTTGATTGAAAGTCAGAAGTTCTTTGACTCTTTTTAAAAGTTAAAAGTTATTGGAGGGTAGCCAGCTCTCCCCTCTCATGGCATTTTTCCCCAAAATGTATCTAATCAAAATTTTGAAATAGCAACTTTGTTCAAAATAGTTCAAAGGCCAAATTACTAATGCTCAGGGGTTGACAAATCCTCAAAAGCCCCTGAAGCAAGGGCTGTAAGTTATGCAAGTTGCTTGTTGTTACTTTGATTTAGGTACAGGGCAACTTTGATTTATGGGGCAAGGGCTGTAAGTTATACAAGTTGCTTATTGTTGCTTTGATGTTAAAAAGCAAAATTTGATTTTGAAATGGGAACATTGAAAAACTTTGAACTTTTCTTAACCTTTCCTAAAAAGAAGTTTTTCAAAGAAAAGTAAAGGTCACATTAAACTTAAGATCAGCAGAAAAAAAATGTATAATAATTCAAACACAAAATGACCAGAAATCATAGGCAGCAAAATAGTGCTGCCTAAGTAAAGAGCAATGTGGGCAAAATGTATTAGGGAAAAAAACCAGTATCCAATTGAGTAAAATTATGTAAGACTAAAACCCTCACATTTTGTTACCAAAGAGGAATTAAGAAGAATTGTATATATTAGAGAAAAGCTAATAATCTAAGCTATACATTAATATGATTTTTATTAAAATTATTTAAGATCCAACCCCTGTAATTATTAATTTATTGGCTTACCTACAAGGACCTCTTTTTAGAAATACCAATTATCATATTTTAATGTATATATTCTTTTAGTGTTTCAGTTTTATTCACATATTAACAGAAAGATGATTTTCTTTGACTCTAAAAATGTAACATTTATTGCTTGATGTTTATTCTATAAATCACAAGTGTTAAATGTAATTTTTTCTTTTCAATTTCTTGTCAAAACAGAGACCACATTTTTAATTTATAGTGACAAATTGTTGGAGAAAATTTGATCAAGAAGGCAGAGTTCTTGTTACTGCCCTCACATTACATCATGCTCTATGAAATAGGGGTGGTCCAAAAACACATTGCTATTTTTCCAGAATGCCAAAGAAAAGTGATCTTTCCCAAAAAAAAGTCTTTTACTGTAGCCTATGCTTATATATTTATTTCTTTTGTTTTTTTATAGACCAGGGCACTTCATTTAAAAGCAGTAGTTGTAAAAACTTTGAAAGGGGCTAAATTAATTTGATATTAGGGCAGTTTTTTAGCACTAAGATCTTACATCTAAGATCTTTCATCTTTCTGCAAAGATTATCATTTTTTCAACTGATCTTTGTTCTAAGATCTTACAGCTCACTGATGTTAGCAAAATATGTGAAAGACTCCATCTTTCAGCCATATAGAACGATAATGAGAGGACTTTGATGATGTACTCATCATTGTTCTCAGACTACTGATCAGAGCAGAATGATGAAAGACGTTTGCATAAAAACAACCAAAGATGTAAAATCTTAGTTCAAAGATTTCACTTTTAAGTGTTTTCAGACAAAAGATGTAAGATCTTAGCACATTGATGAGTGAAAAAACAGCCCTATTGTAAGGGCTAGTGCCCTCTCTAATAGTTGATAGTGATTGGAGAGCAACCATCCCCTCCCCATCCCCATCATTTCCCCAAACACATCCAATCAAAATTTTAAGATAGGCCTAAAGATTTTGTTCAGCATAGATGAAAGGTTCTAAAAGTATGTATATTAGAGTTCTTTACTTATGATGTTACCACAATCATTAATTTGAAAAAAAAAGTAATGGATAGGGAACCAAATGGTGACCTGGGCCATTATAGTGCTTAGTTCAGAACAGGAATCTTGGCATAAAATTAGCCAAAATACATACTTGGCATCTAGGGCCAAGAAGCCTAGAGATTACATCGTTTTGATCATTTCTTAGCAAGGATGAAGACTTAATCTCATTGTTGAGTTTTCTTTGGGCATTCATTATCTCAAAAATTTTCTATATGAACAAATCATTACATGAGACCCACAGGTTTTTCATAGATAACACTGGTTAGATCGCCTGTCTTGTCATAAAGAAACCTTTTGTTCTCCACATGGCCAGTACGTTTTGCCATAAAACCAACTTTTGTGCCATTCCATATCTGTACCACTTGGTCAACCTCCATTCCTGATACATTTCTTGCCAGTATTCTTTGATGTAATTGGTTGAAACCTAGTCTTATTTTCTGGTGAGTTAATCCAAATTTAACTTTTATTATGTCTGGGACGGAGACCCTGGGACATGTATGAACGGGAAATGTTTGCCAAGTTGTAGTCGTATTCGCGACTACGACTAAGTCCCACGAGGATGGTCACTCAATCAATAGATTTATCACCCGGAAAAAAACACATGGTCTGAACATAGAGTAAAAAAAAAATAGACGTAAAAATCAACCAAACAACTTCTAATCGCAACAACTTAAAAAAGAAACACACTTAATACAAAAAAAAAGAAAAAAACACATTCAAGTACCAATTACAGAAAAGCAGGAAACAAGCTATTCGTTGGGTCAAACAATTTCTCATACCGCGATTCCGTTCAACGATGGCTTTTATAGGATAAATGACCCCAAACAAAGAAACTAGGCGTCGGTTTCTGGTCCACGAGGTATATGAGGTATCTAGACCATGATCCTTAAAACTGATTAAAAGTTGGAGATGAATTCCTGAATCAAACGCACGTGACACATCGTGACCATCCATTACAACAGTATTATCTGCCTCTTCAACCTCAACTAAAACATTAAGAATAACTCTGTGTACATATTCGTGGCTGTAACTTTTTTTTAAAAACCAAACTGATTTTCTGCAGTCAAGCAAACTTCAGGGATCTCGTCAATAGCTACCAGTTATACCAATATGCACAACAATGGTGAAAAAATAACTGGCTGATATAAGCAACATTTGCTTTTATATTTCCCTTTCTTAGCCTCCTGGATTACAATACCAATGGTGTAACAGATAACTCAAATGGTGTAACAGATTAATAGTACCATGTATGAGGTGCATACTAGATAACTGATTGATTCTAAATCCCTTTTTTAGTCTTGGAATATACTGTTTAATTTTTTCAGACTAACCGCGAAGCTAGGGCCCTTTTTATCATTACCCAAAGTCACATTCTGCTTTTAAGAAAAGTCGTCTTCCAATCAATATGGGGGGGGGTGAAAATTCACGAATATAATATTTAATACATACTTGTTTTGATGGTGATTTTTGATAATTTGATTTGCTATCACCTTTCACCTTTCCAAAAAACTCCCGCATTTCGTTAAAGTTTTCAGTCAGCCTCTCACTGTAACTGTCAGTCACTGCTACTTTCTGTATAGCAAGAATTTTAGAAAACTTAAGTTTAGTAAAAAGTATTAAATGATTCTAGGTGCCAGATCGGGGTCCACGACAGCTATCCCATAATCGATAACAAATTTGGAAGATTCATAAGCTTGAGCTAGCTCTGGATTAAGAGACCAAAAAGGAACTTTAGGACCTAGGTGCACTTTACGTTTAAGCACAGCAGCTATTTCTGTACTTCGCATCGCATGAGTAAGATCAGAGCAATATATATTTAGGAGAATTTACTTTTCACTAAATGATATTTATGCGTTATGCTGAAGTATCTGGAACAGTGTCTTGATTTTCACCAATACATTATCAAGAACATTAGATAATGCATTCGCTTTGACTTTACTCCATTCAGATTTATAATACCACTTCCTTTTTCTTGGGAAACTATATTTCAGGAAAAGCGAATTCAAATGAAAAGGTAACAGGGAAACGATCAGACACTGATACGCAAGTATCGGGGTAGCTATCACTAAGTGACTTCAGACTTTTCGGGCATACAAAGAAGTCCAGAGATCTAGTCAAACCTTAATTGTGCACATATGTGAAATAACAGTTGTTTGATACATGTTTTAGGTACGCAATAGCTGAAGACAGAAGAACTTGAGACCTTCTCTATTGCTTTCTGTGAGATCACAATCAAAGTCTCCCATGACAATAGACAGTTCATGCTTATTCTAACAATTTAGAACAGAGTGCACTAGTTGAGAGCAAGCAGCACTAAATCTCTCCCCAGGAGCAATATCGCGGTAATCGGTTGGGAGGGTAAGAGAGAATATATAAAATACGCCAATTTTCACAGCTAAAAAATGTGCATTTACACAGCACAGCTGGACAATTAAGCGAGAGTTAACAAGTATTGCAACGCCACCCGATGGTGCTCTCTGCCCAGAGTCACAGCATGCATCGAAAATACTCGGATATAATCACTGAACATTAGAAGAAGCACCGATAATATTGACAGAGAATACTTCTGCACATATCGTTACAACATAGCATGCTTTCGAGAAGAGACAGCTTTTCAATAAAATTCGTATTAATGTTACAAGAGCAGACCTGTATTTGGGGAGTCGTCATCTACTAGCCATGAATTTTTATTATTACTAGGAATTTATTACTATTGCCAGGATAGACCGTAGAACTGGACAGTGTGCATTTCACATCATAATTACAGGGATCCTATTTAAGAAATTTATGATCAATACCACAACAATAACACTTGGTAACGTTTTTGAATGTTTAAGCTTGATGTCAGAACTATTGGCAATCATAACAACGTATTAGCAGGAATTTATATTCTTGCATCTGGTGTTTCTCTTAATCAAAGATTACAGATTTTTACATAGCTTTGACCGTGTCCACATTACTGTCAAAGAGTAACTTGAACGATTGAGTTTTTTGTATCCTTTCTGCTTTAACACCGTTCTGAATCACACTACACAGATCAGGATCCTCTGTATCATCAGGGATTTGACTTATAGTACCCAAGTATGAAGGGGAATTCTGCTTTTCGTCTTTAACGGCATTAGCAAGGGCAGTGACAGTATTTTTATCGTCAAGCCAAATCCACCACACTATCTGCAGAGGTTTCAACTTTAGAATATAAGAACAGCAAGCAGTGTCAGCGAGGCCCCCAATACGCCCTTTGTAGTCCAGCAATCCATCATACAAAATCTTTCGCTGGTTTGTTTCAGGATAACCGAGCATGTAGGTTTTGGCTGAGGAGTAACACTGGGGACTTGGAGAACGAGGCTATGCTGGGATGCCAGAGAAGTTACATATTGTTGAAGATCTTTGATGTAAATGCAGACTTATTTCAGTTTCCTGGTGAACATGGTGGTAACCTCAACAGGATCCACTGGCACTTCATCGGCTCATAAATGAAAAGCTTTGGAGGAATATTTTTTTTTCGTCCCTAAGCCGAATAGCTCTTATTAAATCAGTCCCAATATATGGGCCTTGACGCGGTCTGACAAACGAGTAATCTTAGAAGGCATAGTCCAAATAACTTCCTTATTTTTCAACAGTATATCAGGCAACAGTATATCATTTAAACGTCTCACAAACCAATTTCCATTTCAGCCGCGGAATAGAACTACAGAGCGTTACAAAATGACAATCAGTGGGTGGGGAATCGTCTGAGAAATCACAATCCAGGCAGAATAGTCGGTAATAGGAGCACAGTCTGGTATAGAATAAGCAGCATGAATGGTAAAGATCGCTGATCATTGATCAAAAAATGAATAAAGACTAAATACAAAATAAAGAATCAGGGAACAAGGGAATTGTCGTGACCCACTTACCTATGCCCTATATTGCACGGGTGGCTGAATACCGGTGGGTACAATACGGCCCTTTTTCTAGGTTTAACTGCACGGCAACTGATGATTCCCCTATTGCTCTATAACATAAGTGCCACTTTAAATATCCCTTGTTAATAGTGTAGATAATGTGCTAATCTACTTGCGAGAAAAGATGAATCTGGTGAAAATAAATAGAGGGTCTCTTTCTTGAGGAGGTCTCTTAATCACTTCTTTTGGAAATTTATCTCTAAAGGATAAAAAAACAAGTTGGACAATACCCTTATATGAATCCTGCAACAATATTCAATGTTCAGTTTACGAACCAAGGAGTTCCCGCTTTTTCCAAACATGCCAAACTAAACCAAAAATTGGAATCACAAGATTCTTCATGTTTCGATGCAAATTTTCGTCGGAGTATATTGGTTACGTTTTTCGTGAGCAAACTGAAAATGCCGGTTAACAATTGGTAGTGGATTTTTTTACGAATTGGGAAGTTTTTGAAATAAGTTAGTGATATGTTCAAGAGGTTCGTCAAATTGAACCAAAATTTCAACGTTTTATTTTGAGCAACAGCCATGGACGACCTTTAGAATTTATAGCTTTGAGTTTTGTATTTATGCTGTTTAGAAGTACTTTTTTAAATCTGTGCTTGCAGTTGAATGTCCCGTTTTGAATTATTATTTACAATTAGTACATTTTTCGAACGGTTAATAATGAATCTGTTGGGACAGATCTGTTATCTCCACTATAGTAGGTTGTATCTGTTAGGACAGATCCCACAAGCTAAGAGAGAATTGTTAGGAACAGTTAAGATAGCAAAAATGGGCCTTTTTTTAAGGAGCTCAGAATACTATGGACGCCAAATAATGCTATTTTACCTGAGCGTCTTCTTCATGGTAAACCCTGACGCCGTACCAGTTTGTTTTCTGCGGTGAATAGCTAATTTTTAGTGAAAACAGTGGCAAGCCACCGACTGACGCCGATTTTCTTATAAGGGATGTGTTTCAAATCTGTTCAAACCACCCCGAGTGACGTATCGTTCAAATCCAAATACAAGAGAATCGCTTAAAACCCTAAGAACTTCGAGGGCAAATACTACATAATGACACAGTTAAATTCGATGAAAACGCGACATACGCGACAAACGCGACGATGAAACCAAACATCAGTCTTGTTTGGGAGTTCATACTGTAAACCCCTCTGTTGGATATAGTCTGGATATAATCTCATTATATAATAAGACCCAATTGTGAATCCCTACGGACTTATCATAGTCAACAGAATCAAGTCTGGATATAATCTCATTATACAGTAAGACTCAATTGTGATTTCCTATGGACTTATCATAATCAACATTTTTGAACTTGAATTATTTATAGTTAATTGACCAAACCTGTTTGATGCATTGCCTGTAGGAGTCAAGAGCTGATTTAATCGTGCTATATTTGGTTAGCGGGGGTATTCACACACCCCCTTGCCAGTAAGTCGCTTTTGATGCTATTTCGAATGAACTGCTAATCCCCAATCCTCCCGAAGCGGATTTATAATCGAGATTTATCATGGCTAATGTTACGCAAAAATCGTTCGACGAGTTCAGAAAAGTTTTGAACGGAAAACTGGATTCTATTATTGCTACGCAGACAGAATTAAATAATAAGCTTGACGTACTTACTTCTGAGATCGCGTCGCAGAGAGCGGAGGCTGCCGACTGAGATGTGAGGCTTAATAACTTTAAGAAAACTATCGACGAGTATGTCGACAAGTACCAGGCCCTGGAAAAACAGCTACTACTTATCGAAGTGAAAGATCGCCGTCTGAACCTTATTGTGCATGGTTTACCGGCAGAAGAGCCTAACAAGAAAGTTGAAGATAGCGTCGTTAAATTAGTTAGCGAAAAGCTGGGTGTAACTAGTGACATATCTATGACTAAGTGCTATCGGATTTCTTCACGGGCTGCAAACATCACAAATAGGCGCAGCAAGCAAAATAGCCGACGCAAGGAGTCCCCGTATTTTTTTCACTAAGCTCGGAGAGTGATGTCCAGTCGATCATGAACAATGTTAAAAAGCTAAAAGGTAGTGGGATTATAATCTCTACAGACCTGCCCCCTGCTCTCAACATGATTCGAAACTCCCTACTCTCGAAAGCACAAGAAATGAAAGAGTCAAAACATATCGTTTCATCCAGAGTGCGTCATAAGGGTATTAACTTATGGCTAGAAGTGAAAAAAAGTGATTCTTCTGACTGGGAAAAGATTAATTAGTTTGTTTGTAGTGTATACGCGGACCATTATTTGTTTTATTTGTTTAATGAAATACGTCCGTGATCGAGAGATGAAACAAGTTCTTTTGTTGGTGTGTGTCATGATTGGGAAAATGACCACTAGTCAGTGTTGGTTTTTTTCTTTTCGTTGTTTTTTTCTTTCTTATTGTGTTCAGTGCTCAATGCGACTTCGACTTGTTAAGTCTGCCATGCCAGATTATGCTTCATCGTCGCTATTCTTTTTTTTTATTTTCCAAAGGCCTAGAAATAAGGGTGTGTTTTTGCTTCGTGTGTTTTTTTAAGTTGAATATAAGATATTTAACAAAACGTGCCGTACTCTTCCACATCAAGGTTTGGTTGATGATTTATTACCGCATCGCTACAGACTCCCACCAGACGGTTTGGTAAGTCAAAATGATTATGATTAATTCTACTGGTGATGGGGCATCGAGTAGGTTGAGAGATTTTGAGAGAGACCCATTCGATTTAATAAAAATTTCTGCAGATTGTGGTTTTTCGGATGATGAATATGATATTTTTATTAGATCCCTCCCTATTAACAAATATTTACTCCCTAATGAGATTAACGGACATGTTTCTCCTGGTAGTGTGAGGGTGGCGAGTTTAAACTGTTGCGGGTTGATGAGTAGTTTGGACCATTTATCTTCGTTCCTTCCATGCTACCGAGTGGATGTATTAGCTGTATGTGAGACTTTCTTAAATGAGTCAACTAGTCACCTAGCGAATATTAATGGTTACAATTTTATTTCTAAGACTAGGAATGACAGATCTAGAGGAGGCCTTGGTTTTTTTATTCATAATGATATTACTTACAGGACTGTTTTGGATTTTGATTCTATGTATGAAGAAATGTTGTTTGAATTTTTGGTTGTTGAGCTTGATTTTGGTAATGAAAAAGTGTTGTGTTGTTTGTTTTACAGACCACCTAGCTCTTCGGTGCAACATTTCATAAGTAAGCTGGAAGCGTTTTCTTCGATTGCAATCGAGCGAAGTCGGAAGATTATGTACATTGGGGATTTTAATATTGATATAAGTAATGCTGGTCATGATCTTTCATCTACACAATATTCACCTTCGGCTGTTGATTTTCTGACACTTTTCTTTCGCTGGGGCTTCTCCCAGCTTGTCGTATTCCAACTCGAGTTGTAAGCTCGACAGCAACGGTAATCGACAATATTTTTCTGAATATGGAATTTGATTCGTGTCATGTTATTATCGATGACACGTCAGACCACTTTATGCTTTTGATGGAGATAAAAACTGGGCGACAAACGGTGACTCTGATCAAAACAACTAGAAGGCTTGATGCTACATCTGTTCAGCGGTTGAATGAACTGCTGCTTAAAATTGACCCCTCTCCATGCTTAGACTGCGAGGATGTAAATAAAGCTTCACAGTATTGTGTCAACGAATTTACCACAGCACTCAATGTGGCTCGTCCGATTTCTTCAACCCATCTGAGACCTTACAACAGATCTAAGAAGCCTTGAGTTACACGAGGACTACTAAGGTCGATCCAATAAAAGAACAGGCTGTATAAAATATATCTATTACATCCCAATGAAACAAATCAAGCCTTTTTTAAAGCTTACAGAAATTGCTTAACCAAGGCTCTCAGGTCTGCTAAACAGCTCTACTATTTGAAGGCATTCAATAGCGCGCATGGATCTCATAAGAAGGTATGGACATTAATAAACGATTGTATCGGCAAAAAAAAGTTGAATTCTTTTCCGGACGAAATGATGCCCCCAGGTGGTGATACAGCTGTTAAAGGAAAACTTAACGTCGCCAACATGCTCAACACGCACTTCGCTAAAATAGGTGAAAAGACGTCGGAAGAGGCATCCCAAAAATCAACGCCAAATTCTGCTGATTTCAAAAGTTTTCTACCCTCTTCTACTGACAGATCCATATTCCTCACTCCAGTCTCGTCTGCTGAATTGATGCTTGTACTTCATCAACTCAAAAATGGACACTCAGAAGGAATCGACGGATCTTCTACGAACTTGCTTAAATAGATTATGCCTAGTATAGTAAATTTTCTTGTGCACATAATTAATCTTTGTTTCAAGAATGGTATCTTCCCTTCATGTATGAAGTCCGCCCGTGTCATTGCACTACACAAAGGGGGAGATATAAAAGATCCGTCCAACTATAGGCCCATATCTATTCTATCTGCTTTCGGAAAAATTATTGAAAGTTGTTTGTACGTGAGGATTATAAATTTTCTTGACAAGAATAGTTTTTTCAGTAAGTCCCAATTCGGGTTTCGAAAAGGACTTTCTACAGAGCATGCTATTTTGGCAGTAACCCAGTTTATTCATGATGCCTTGGATAAGGGTGAAATTCCAGCTTCTATATTCGTGGATATACGGAAAGCGTTTGACACTATTTGTCACATGATTTTAAATGAAAAATTATCTAATTGTGGTATACGTGGTCCAGCTAAATCGATAATATTGTCATATTTAAGCGATAGAGTCCAGTGTATTGATGGGGGCGAAGTTATATCAACGTCTTCGAACCAGTCAAATAAAGTTGGAGTGCCCCAAGGTTCAATTCTCGGCCCTCTGTTGTTTCTAATTTATGTTAATGATATTAGTAATTCTGTTGAGGACCTAGGGCTGACCGTTCTCTTCGCAGATGACACAGCCTGTAGTGTCTCTGGAATCGATGAAGATCGTGTCAAACATAATTTAAGTCTAGTATTCGATAGACTAGTAGCATGGTTTATGGCAAATAGGCTAGCTCTGAACACTTCAAAAACAAAGTTTATGGTATTTTCGTGTACGTCACGGGCACTTCCATGTCTGAAGTTGATTAAGTCATCTGTTCCAGGTATGGATATATCACGTGTTGAAATTATTCGTTACCTTGGTGTACTGGTTGACTCAAATTTGAGTTGGAAGCCGCATATAAATGGTATAAGATTGAAGCTTGGAAGGAACGTGGTTATTATGCAACGTATGAAATTCATTTTGCCGCTCGAAGCTATGCGTTCTATTTATTTCGCTCTTGTTCATTCTTATCTAAATTATTGCCCACTTATTTACTTGAATACTTTCAGTTCCCATTTAATTCCGCTTCAGAGGCAACAAAATAAGGCGCTTCGTATTTTAAAAAGTTATCTTCCTTCCCCAGCGTCTTTCCCCAGTAAGTCTTCTACAAAGAGTTTATATTGTTTATTGAATATTCTTCCTGTTGAACTTGCAGTTACTTTTAACTCGATATTATTCAAGGTTAATCATAATCTCCTGTCACTACCCAGTTATTTCTTTTCTTTTGATTTGTTCCCAGTTGCTCCGCCATCTTTTCATCTAGCTCGCAGCATACGCAAACTACGCAAGCCGTTGATAATTTCAGAGAGGTCCTGGTTTTCTCTACGAAATAGTGTGGTTGCCACGTGGAACCAATATGAATCTATTTTTGATTTTGATGTGTCGATCGGAATTTTAAAAAATAAAATAAAATCATTCCTTTTGGACATTTATTAGTCAAATAATATTTTCATTATTTATTTTTTTTTTGTCTCTCTTCTTATTTTTCGATCTCTCTCGGATCTTGATATCCTTCTTCTTGTCCCATTGCTGGTTGAGAGTTGTTTATGTATCGTCGGGTGGGTGTCTGCCGTGATGTGGTGAGTAATTAACCTTACATTTATTGATTTATTTATATTTGTTTTTGATGTCTACCATTTTGAATGAAAATCCGTATATTTCTTTATTGTTTTTCTTTTTTTATCTGTGCAAAACGAGCTTGTCTCACTGCCAGATATCTGTATATATTTAGTGTCATTATGTAAGATTGAATAATAAATGAACCTGAACCTGAACCTGACACATGCAATAGCACTTGAAAATCTGTAGGATCAAAAGTGTTTCTTTAGACGTTTTAATCTCTTGCTATTCGAAAAACGTTAGCGTTCAATTCCCTCCGTGGCTGTGTTTTCATGATACCTGTCGTTGTAATCAATGAAACCCAGTAATCACAGTATCATGTCTTTCAAAGCAGTGTGTGTCACAATAGTGAAGCAGCTTTTGTTCTTCATGTTCAGCAGAACATTGAAAATTCTAAGGACTCAGTGTGTTTGGGAGAAAAGAGGAAAACAACAAACACCAACATCTTGTGACTACCATATAGCGTTTGAATCAGACCAAGTTCGGGGGCCTTAAATAGGACAAAATTTGAAGAATGGAACCTGTAGTGCATGTAAAAAAAAGTGGATGCTGCTTTATATTTTCATTCTAGCAGGCAGGGGCGTAACGACGGAGGGGGGGGCATAAACCCAAATCTTTTGAGATTCGCAAAAAATTGGACAAAAAGTCCAAAATTACACTGAGTCCAAGGAAAAATAACGGAACAGTTACAGCAGAATATTAGAGAGTCCAAAAATTGCAATCCGATTTTGATACCAATTCCAGGATCCGGTAGTGAAGGCTCAAATCTCAGCAGTGAAATTTATAAATTATGTTAAGGAAGTCTCGTAGTGATATGTCTAATTATTAAATATAGTTAACCCTGAAACACTATCGCTTTGTATATCTTACGACCACCAAACTTTAATTTGAGATTCCCATGCAGACGGTATCATATAACAAGACGTGAATTCACGTAAATTCCGTTTTTGAGGCGCTAGTTATGGGACAAGTTCAAACTTGAACAGACCACTCCCCATTTACGAGATAATGATGGTAAGTAGTAAATTTTACGAAGCGACAGTAATAGTGTAACTCTTTACGAAAATCTGAGTTTGTATATTTAGTTTTTTTTTAGATTTGTGTCAGTTTTTTTTTGACAAAGTTGTTGAAATTCTAAATTCTACATCTGCCTAGGTAAGAACGTGCACATATCCTCAGGAGCCTGAACGGTACAGACACTACACCTCTTCGTCTCTTTTTCTTTTTGTTTCGTCTTTCTTTTAGATGGCTTATCGAGGGCTTACAGGAAAACAGATACAAGATTTATTCTATGCAAGCAACGAAGAGGATTACGTCTCAATTCTTAGTGACTCTGAAGAAGATCTAGTTGGGAAAAATGTGGAGGATTTGGAAAACAACAGACTCCAATGAAGATTATGTAAGAAATGCGTTCTGAACGGAGTACAATATTTTGCTATGACCTGGAGCTTACCATGGTTTTATGCATACAAAAAAGAAACAAAATAGTTGTTCTTTTGTCCATAATGCATGAGAGGCCTTCTTTAGCCTACCCAAGTCAAAAATCGGAAGTAGTCGAGCATGACAACTCGATTAAAGGTTTGGTCATTACCTTCGAGCAAATGTGTAGTGATATGTCCTGTTCGAGGAAAATTAAAAGGTGGCCCTTATGCTTATTTTATGGGCTCCTAAACATCACTTCCATTATATGCTAAAAATCTTATATGCTATACAGCTTCAACGGCGGAAATTTTGGATGGAAGCCTCCTACAAGGAAATGCTACTTGAAGGAATTTTACCGATAGGTTTTCAAATTCAAATATTCAAATTCATTTAATTCAAAAACAAGACATAGCTCTCGTGGGCAAAGCCCAAATATGATGTCTCTTAGTCATAATTAGCAAAATAAAGTTGTCTGATAAAACTTCGTCAGGATAAATAAACTACGCGATAAAAACACTTGAGATTGAGAATAAAATTATCTGATAAAATTTCGGCGGGATAAAATAAACTAAACAATAAAAACACTAGAGATCATTGTAATATTTCACAAAGCTTGGCACAAAGCTTTTACTGTAGCGCATGGTGTTACATTGGACTGGGGTTAGTTTCGGAAACTTCTCAGCCACTTCCCTGGGGGGACGAGATTTTTATAGGGACAAAAGGTGGAGGAAGGAATGATCGGTAGATGGGATGTTGAAGGAAGGAGGAGCCAAATCTTTGGCATAATTTTCCTCGGCGGGAAGAAAGGGATTCAAGTTTGAATTCCTTGAGGTAAAAAGAGTAAGGTAGAGGGGAACCGCCATAAATGATTGGCAGTGATCTCTTCTGAACTCGTTCTATTTTATCAATTTCATCCTGGGTAAGGGCAAAGTGCCAAACCGGACAAGCATATCAAACAGTTCGTGGTAAGAGAACTGTAAGTAAGGAGCGACCCGGCTCAATGGTAACCGAAACTCTAGAAAACGGTATTCATTCAGCGCGCAAGTAGTGAACATCAAACGGATTATAGTTTTGCAATAGCCTCAAGGTATGACAGTAATTTTGCTTTGAAACGACCGAATGATAGTGGACTGATTTTGAATTACGAAATAGATTTGATGCATCTGTATTTGGCGCCTGAAAAAGTCTGTACGATAGTGGACTGATTTTGGATTATGGTAAAGGCTTTGACACGCAAGGGACTTTTGTGTTAGAAAAGAAGAATCGTATGAGAGAGTGAGTGATTGATTATGACAATATACAATACGAAAAATTAAATATAACAACGGCAAACAAACTATAACTTTCAGAAAGTCTATTAAAACTTTATTGACCTAGCTTAATCAACTGAATTGATCTCACGTAACTAAAGAAAACATTCCAGAAAATTATTGTTTATCATTTGTTTTATTACATTTACCCCTGCGAACTACCACGTCTATTGTGATTTAAGTGGGTTTTTTGTTAAGCATAGATTTGAAAGAATATTCATTCAGCACTCAAGCAGTGAACATCAAAGAGAGTATAGTTATTGCAGTAGCCTCAAGGTAGGACAGTAATTTTGCTTTGAAACGACCGAAAGATAGTGGATTGATTTTGGATTACGAAAAAGACTCATTCAGTGCGGAGCTTGTACGCTTGCAGTGGATTCCTTTCAAGGATTGCTGATTTTGTGCTGTTTGAAAGCGGGGCCCTCTGGATAATAATCAGTAATACGGGGGCCCTTGCCAGTAAGTCTTCGTTTCATGGAATTTTGATTTAAATTAATAAGTAATTGCGGGAGATTATTGATTAGGGTTAAGATGTCTCTCACGTTGGCGCATTTCAACCAAAAGCACAGAGAACTCATGGATAAAATTTTCAGCCTTGAGAATGGAATTTCTGCTCTACGTAAAGAAAACTCGGATCTAAAGCAAGAGAATTCTGTACTTAAATCAGAAGTGATTAGCTTGAAAAAGTCATGTCTTCAAGCGGAATTGGTTTCAAAGAGGCAGAACATTATTTTACACGGTATACCGATTGTTCAAGGTGTAGATCCTGAGACTGCTGCTCGTAAACTGTTCACTGAGATTGGAGTAGCAAATGCAAATTCGTTACAGATTGTTAAGTGCTATCGATTCAATGCAAATAAGCAATCTAGTGTTAACACTAGAGCAACCAAACCTGCGAGTAAACTGGGGTCAATTTTCGTGTCATTAGCGAACTTGTTGGATAGAGATGAGATTATGAAAAACTGTGGAAAACTGAAAAATTCCAGAAAGAGTGTTAGTTCTGATCTTCCGCGAGATTTGGCATGACACCGAAAAGGGCTCCTTGCCTACGGTTATAGTCTTCGCACCGCGTCTGACCATTCAGTGAAGGTTGCTGAAACGCGAATAGTGGTGAAAGTAATTAATGTGCGGACTGAAGTTAAAAAGACGGCCAAATTTAAAAAAATGGTCCCCTCTGGACGATTCATGCTATGATCCCTTTAGTTTGTCGGCTTATATCTCTAGTGCTTTACCTCCGTCTGTGGTGCCATTTGATGATGATGACGAATAATTATTTGTTTTTTTCTTTTCATCTTGATTTTGTCCTGTGATCGATTTTTTTTTTATTCTCCCGTAATTGTTCTTCTGTCATCATGTTTCCTCTTTTTTTCGTCATTTTTGTTTTTCTTGTTTTTTTTTTGTTTGTTTTTCTTGAGTTTCATTATTTTTAGCATTTGTTTCTTTTTCAGTTTTCGCATTCTAAAAAGTTGAGTGCGTTCAGTTTGCCAAGCTACTGTCCACTTATCATTGTTTCGCCGATTCCGGGCTGGGGAAGTTGTGGCACAGGTTTCATAGACCATCTCTGTAAGTATAATGAATTTTTCTAACTCAGGCTCCCGGGGATGTCTGCTCCCTTGATAGGCGTTTACTTCAATTGCAAAGTAACCCAATTGATGTTTTGAGTATTGTTAATAATTCTGTAGGTCAAGATAAAAGAAATTCTGTAGATTTTTTGCCTGCTGTTACTAGTAAGTATGTTTCTAATTTAAAGGAGGACTCCAAACGAGATGATCATTTTTCGGTGCTTCATCTCAACACTCAGGGTTTATGTTCGTCAATTGATCAGTTGAGACAGATAGTTTCTGACGGGCGACCGGATATTATTGGATTATGTGAGACTTTCTTGGACTCACATAATGAAATGCTTCTAGATATACATGGTTATAAAATGGAGCGACTAAATCGTCGAAGGTTAGCAAAAGGTGGTCTCGCATTGTATATATCTGATGATCTTCTCCATTCCGTTCGATCTGATTTATCAAGGAATGAAGAAGGCGTCTTTGAATCCTTGTTTATTGATATTAAATTACATGGTAAGGATCTGATTGTAGGTAATGTTTATCGATCTCCGAGTGGATCCGTCCCTTCTTTTCTTCAGATCCTTGATGAACTTTTGGATTTAATACGGAGACGTCCATGCGAACTTATATTAATGGGAGACTTCAACCTGGACCTGAATGATATGGCGTCCTCTACGATGGTGGATTTTCTTTCAACAATGCTTGCTGCCGGAACTCTTCCAAACGCCTGCATCCCGACACGTCTAACTGAGACTACAGCATCTTTGATCGATAATATTTTCTCTTCTCTCAATTTGATTAAGAACTCAGTAGCCGTGAGTGTCATTTCAGATCATTTTCCTGTGTTTTCTACTTTCGGTTTTGTAGAGATGATGAGTAGGAATACCCCAGCTTCTGGTTCGTCTTTTTTTTAGGTTTGGTCCAAATGAAGTGACCCTCCGCAGATTTTAGTTAGCTGATAACTCATGGAATATTATTGATGAGGAGATAGATTTTTTTTCCTAGTTTGATTATTCTTATGAGTTTGTGAAAGTGTCTATTATTGATGTATGTCCTGCTTCCTCTTTTAATTCTAGGTCAAAAAGGTCGATTCTTATAAACCCATGGATGACCCCTGGCCTTCTTAGGAGCTGGAGAAGGAAAAATAACCTTTGGAAATCTTATAAGTCAGCAAAGCCATCTTCTAGTGCTGCACGTCTTCAGCTATTCAAACTCTACAGGAATGCTTATAACTTTTTGTGCCGGAAGGCTAAATCCCTCTATTATTCAAATAAATTTTCGGAATGTGGAAAGGATATTCGAAAAACCTGGCTGGTGATCAATTCTGTCCTTAAGCCTTCTTCTCGTACTTCTTCTGTCCCTTCAAGTCTTTTGGTTGATGGTGTCGTTGTTGAGGGTGAGCTGTCTGTTCAAGAAGCATTTACTTCATACTTTACTAATATTGGGAAAACTACTGCTTCTTCAGTTAGTTCTTCGCCGTCACAACCCGATTATAAATCTTATCTTGGTCCGCCTTGTCTCAAGTCAATGGCGTTGGATCCTGTTTCTGAGGTTGAAATAACAAGGATTGTTAATAGGTTGAAAGGTTCATCGTCGTCTGGCCCTGATTGCATTTCTACGAAGGTAGTCAAGTTCATTTTTCCTTCGATTATTTCTCCTTTGACAAAGCTTGTGAATCTATCTTTTGAAAATGGGGTTTTCCCCAGTTCTCTCAAGCAAGCTAGAGTAATTGTTTTATATAAAGGCGGACCAAGGAATGATCCAGCTAATTATCGGCCTATATTGTTGCTGTCTGTTCTTAGCAAGATTTTTGAAAAGGCCATGCTTTCCCGTCTACTTACTTTTTTAGAGGCAAAACATTTCTTTCATGATTTTCAGTTTGGTTTCCGAGCGAAGCATTCAACCGAGCATGCATGTGCAACTCTTTTAAACTTTCTCCACTCGGCCCTTGACTCTGGTTTGATTCCTGCTGCTATATTTCTTGACGTCCGTAAAGCTTTCGATTCTTTAACCCATGGGATTCTGCTTTTCAAGCTATCACATTATGGTGTAAGAGGCCATACTCATGCCTAGTTTGATTCTTACTTGTCAGGTAGAACTATTTCCGTAGATTCTCTTTTCCGTTCTTCGTCTGAAGTAGAGTTTGGTGTCCCTCAAGGTTCTCTTCTTAGGCCGCTTCTTTTTTTGATTTATGTTAATGACCTTATAGTGGCGGTTACGAGACAGAAACCTACAGCCTGCTGTCGGCTATGTCATCCTGAATTTTTTAATGATCAACAGTCAAAATCGCCTTCACAGGATGAGGACACTCTCGTCGCATTCGCGGATGACAGTACCCTTCGTTCTGCAGTAAGAATGGAGCCTGAGATACATCCCATACTAGTGGACCTTTTTGATAGAGTTATACTTTGGTTTGATGCTAACTGCCTGGCCCTAAATGTTGCTAAGTCGAGTTTTCTAAATTTCTCACGTATTTCTCAGGCTTGCCCTCAGTTATCTGAAATCCATCTGTCTAGGGGTTCTCTTAGTAGACCTAAGGATCGGTCCGTCCGATTTCTAGGTATTCTTCTGGATGAAAATCATACTTTTAAGAATCATATTGGTCTAATTAAAATGAAGATCTCCAGGAGTCTTGGAATTTTGAGGAAGCTTAAACATATCTTTCCTGGATCGATTCTAAGAATTCTGTTTCATTGCTTAGTCCAGTCTTACGTCTCTTATTGCCCTAAGATATGGATGTCAACTTTTTCTTCTCTTTTGAAACCACTGTCTAAGATATATGATAAAGCAAGGAGCCTTACACAGGAAACAAATTGTTCTGCACCTAAGCCATTACTTGATTTGCAGTCACTTTACATTTTTTCGTGTGCGTCTTTCACTTTTCTTCAACTCCATGGGGATGTTCCTACGGCCCTAAAAGCTACTCCATCTTTCGTCACTGATCAGTCTACGTATCATCTTCGTAATTCAAGCAACATTACCATTCTATTTACTCCATCAGTGAGGTCAGATTTTAATCCGCTGACCGCATGTCATATGGTATGGAATACCCTACCTGAATCATCTCGAAAATGTCACTTGTTTGGTACCTTCAGAAGAACCTGTAAAAGATATTTTAATGTCTAGATGAATTATGTTTAACATTGTTTTTTTTTCTTTTTTAAAGTTGTTTATAGTAATATTATTATTATTATTATGTTAAGATTTTTTTTTTTTAATGTTATGATGGGGTGGAAGTCTCTGGGCCGAGTTGGATATTTTGTTATGAGTGGTGTTTACCATGTGTGCAGCATCTCGCCTGGCTTGGTTTCGGCGGATTTTGAGTGGTTGGCGACAGTTTGTCATCAGTATTAGTGATATTTAGGTATGTTTTTTCTTTTTTTTTATTTTTTTTCTCTCTGCTTTTCCGTGCCATGGAGCCCTGCGGGGGAATATGTTGTAGCGTTTTTTTTTCCTTTCTTCTCTTTATTGTGTTTAATTATATGTGGAAGGTTTTTTTTCCTTTTATTGTGTTCGTTTATTGTTTAATAAAATGAACTCTGAACTCTGAACTCTGAACTCTGATACAAATAGATACATCAAAAGAATCAGATGTTAATGCTGATTTCAAATATATAAGTTTCATCAAGTTTAATCCTACCCATCAAAAGTTACGCGCCTGAGAAAATTTGGCTGATTTTCGAAAAAAGGGGGAAAGACCCTCTAAAAATTATAGAACCTTTATGAAAATCACACCATCATATTCCGCGTATCAGAGAACCCTACTTTAGAGTTTTTCAAGCTCCTATCTACAAAAATGTGGAATTTTGCATTTTTTGCCAGAAGAAAGATCACGGGTGCGTGTTTATTTGTTTTTTTTTGTTTTTTTTCCCCAGGGGTGATCGTATCGACCAAGTTGTCCTAGAATATCGTGGGAGGGCTCACTGGAATGGAAATTAAAAGTTCTTGTTCCCCTTTTAAGTGACCAAAAAAAATGGAGGGAAACTAGGCCCCCTCCCACGCTCATTTTTCCCAAAGTCACCTGATCAAAATTTTGAAATATCCATCTTGTTCAGCATGGTCAAAAATATTATAACTATGTCTTTTAGGATGATTTAATCATCCAAAGTCCCGGGGTAGGGCTGGAAGTTATGAAATTTGCCCAATGTTAATATATAGTATTGGTTATTGGGAAGTATAGAGATGTTTTCAGGGGAGATTTCTCCTGGTAGTGAGGGGGGGGGGGTCGGGGGTAATATGGGAGGATCTTTTCACGAGGGAAGTTTTCATGGGGGAAGGGACATTGCTATGAAGGGGACGCCGGACTTCCAAGCATTATTTAAAAAAAGATCAGAAAGTAAATATAAAAAAACAAGTTTTTCAACTACAACAGCAGCAACGTCAAAACCTTAAACGAACAGAAAATATTACATATATGATTGGGTTCACCCCCTAGTCAATACCTTGCTCTTTAAGCCAAAGATTTTTTTTAGTACTTTCATAAGAGCTATTTATTCTAATTAACGTCCTTTGTGATTAAGCGGTCATTTTTAAAGAATTGGAACAAAATTCGAACTTTCGCTTAAAGAGAAAGGTATTGACTAGGGGGCGAACCCCCTAATATATGCATTAAAAATATATGAATATAGAAGCTTGTCAGGTAAGTTAATTCGTAAGTAGCTTATATTTATTACAAATAAAAACGCCAGTAAATAAAATTAGACAAATTTCGAGAAAGCCATTTGACCAAATAAAACTAGATTAATAAGAAATTTTAGTTTGAATTATTCATGTACGGTGACACAAAATCAAAACCTGTCTCTTTTCAAAAATGCTCAGAAATAAAATAAATAAAACAAGTTTTTTTTTACTGAAAGTAAGGAGCGACATTAAAACTTAAAACGAACAGAAATTATTCCGTATATGAAAGGGGCTGTCCCCTCCTCAACGCCTCACTCTTTACGCTAAAGTTTGACTTTCTCATAACTCTATTTTTTTAAAAAAATGAAAAACTTTAGCGTAAAGAGCGAGGCGTTGAGGAGGGAACAGCCCCTTTCATATACGGAATAATTTCTGTTCGTTTTAAGTTTTAATGTCGCTCCTTACTTTCAGTTAAAAAAACTTGTTTTTTTTATTTAATTCAACCAAGGGGCGGATGAATGTGTGAAATATTAGTTCAGCTTGTCCTTAGGAACTCGAAATTTTTTCAGTGTTTTTAGCATTATGATTGCGCCATTAGCTTTTTTACAATTGTCTTTGTATTCTCCCGCCATGAGAGGTCAGAAGAAATCACCACACCAAGTAAAGTTATTTTATGGCTTATTAGCTCGGAAGCAATAGTAGGTTCGAAAGACGATTGAATATTCTGAAGAAAAGAAAATGTTATGACCAAGCATTTGTCTTTATTCACAACCATGTTTAGTTTAGCCGCCTCTGAGGTAACTTGGTCGATGAAACCAGCAGCATTGCTCTTCCTTAGATACGATTTCCGTTAAGGACAAGTCGTCAACATATTTCCATCTGTCCTCCAACTCAGCAGCAATTTCATTTATCATGAGGAGGAAGCCCAGCGGCCCGATCACAGGTCCTTGTGGGATTCCACAAAAACTGGCAGAGAAGTGGAAAATTGGTCTTTATACTTCACAATTTGCTCTCTATTTGTTAAGAAGCTCTTAATGATTTAAATAATAAAGCTGGGTATATTTTTTTCCGCCATTTTTTCTAAAAGGATTTTGTGATCAACAAGGTCAAATGCTTTTCTGAAATCAATTGCAATTAAACTTATCCATTTTCCAGGTTCATCCAGGTGTTTTAAAATAAAATCAATTAAATTAACGAGGTAATGAACTGTCGAACACTTAGGAATGTTACCAAATTGCTTTCGATCAGTTACTTTCAAAAGATAATTTTTCAGCCATGCGGCAACAAAGCTTTTGTATATTCTGCTAAAAACTGACGTAACTGTGATCGGCCGGACACCAGAGAAATCATTAGCTGCTTCTTTCTTTGGAATGGGAGTAATAAACCCTTTCCTACATTTCTTTGGAAAATATCCTGTTTTTGTTATATTATTGAAAATTATCTGAGGAGGAAATGATAATTCTTTAGCAAGTGCTTTAATGAGAGCAACTGGAATGTCAAAAGGGGCAATGGAAGTTCTTTTTAACGAAGAGAGTTTACGGATGATAATTGCCAATGAAATATCAGCAATTAAATTATCATCTGAAGGAGTAATTAAACTTACTGGAGGATCCTTGGGTGGAAGAGGGGGGTAAGACTGCACAATTGAAGCAAAATGGGCATTTAAATCATTCGCGGTTTCCTCTAGAGGCTCCTCCTTCATGAAGTCAACTGGTTGAGAACTTTTGCCAGTCAGACTTTTTACTTTACTGAAAAAATGCGACGGTTTGGACTCCAAAAGATGGTCAACTTCATTTTCATAGTAATTTGCTTGTGCACTTTGATTTTCCATTTTATTTGGTTTGCCAACTGTTTTGCTTGGTTCACTTGACCTTTTTTGTATAAGGTGCAATTTATGTTTTATCAGTTGCTCTATCTTTGAATTTACGTATGGTTTGTCTCTAGAACAGAATTTAGTCTTACATTTGGGAAAGCACTCAAAAAATTTTGAATTTACCTTATTATGGAATTCTTCTACTTGGGAATCCAAGTCTTTAGCTGAAGAGACCGCGACCCAGTTTTCTCCCGTTATCCAGTCACCTAATGGCAGCAGACCATGGTCAGTGATCGGCCTTGAAGTAACTTCGGTTACTGAATATTTTATTTTTACTTTTTCCAAGGGGTTCTACTGTAACATATAATGATAACTTCCACCAAGTGGTGCTAGTTTACTTGGATTCTGGTAATATTCCAAAAGATTTGTCAGGATTACATCCTGAGAAGTATTCCCCTTAGTTGTTGGGAAATCGACTAGAGTTTTAAGGTTAAGTGACCTGGCCAGCGATTTTCTATCGAGTTCGTTAGTATCTCCTAGAATTACTACTCCAAAATATGGGTGAGTTCTCTGGACGTAGTCTTTCGATTCCTGCAGCTTTTCCCAAAAAGTTTTTCTTGCTGCAGCTGGCTGACCAGGTGAATAATAGAAAACGCACACTGCTATGGCAGAGAGCGGCCTAGGGAGTCGCTTAGGTTGGGCTTTGACCCAAATAGTTTGTTAATTATATTCAAGAAAAGGTATATTTAAAATCTGAGGTTTAAGATCTTCGTGCACGAGTGTAATAATTCCTCCTCCTTTTTTCCCAAGAGGATGGTCATCAGGCCGAAGTTTCATAAAAGAAGAAAAGTTAAGAACCCTCAATAAATTAAGATCTTGCCGGTGGACCTCGGAAACACAGATAACGGAAGAGCCAAGCATTTGAGCCGTAGTCTGAAGTTCAGTAACTTTCGGCGTTGCTGTAAAGGAAAGAAGGAAATACGTAACGTTTGTCGTGAAACTCCCGGGAAAAAGGTTTATTTTGGAATTTCTTGCCCCCTATCGCGACAGGTACTGCAGCCTCACACACGGTAAAGGCTCTTATGTAAAAATTTGAGCCACTCACTCCGAGAACACGTCAAAGATATGGAAGGAATTGCTAGTCCTTCAGGATGCCAAATATCTCAGGACCAAAACCGAAAAATTTGTTTACTCTGTCCCTTAAAACTCCGTAGGATGACGACCACTTCCTGGACCAAGTGTGGTAGGGCCATTAGTTTTAAACATCGACCGAAGATGTCCCTTATGGCAGCAAGTGATCAATTTTGATTAATTCTCGCTTTTTTTTATTCTTTCGTATGTAGTCAATGCACTGTTAAAAAAACTGTCTGGTACCTCTGCTCATTGATTTTTTTGCAGGCATTCAAAGTCGGAGTCCTAAAATGTACGAAGCGGCTGTGTTGATACAACTTTTAGAAAGCGACAGTGTCCCAGGGTTAAAGCCGAATCAAAATCTAAAATCGTTCCGCAAATTAGAAAAGAAGTTGAAGATTTAGTTGAATTTATAACTGATCTATTCCTCTCTTCTTTCAGAAATCCAAATGAATTTTCTGGAATCGACCCCACTTAAAACATTGTATGCTAATTTTATGACGCAAGAAAATTTTCATGGAAAAGCACACTCTGTAATCCTCTAGATTCAAAATTTTTCTCGCTTGAAGGCATACTGAGTCATTTGGAAGACGGATAATATTAATTCCGAATCCCAACTTTATTTTTTTTTTTAACGAAAATTTACAACTAAATTTGCTGCAAACTAGAGCACAGCTCTTTAAGAAAATCATGTAAAATTTCCGGGGGCCAAGGCTCCCCCTTAAATACGCCACTGCCCACTCTATATGTAAGCTCTTATTTCCATTTTCAGGTTAGAAATCAATATTGATAGACTTTTACAAAGCTACTTAGCATGCTAGCTTACTTAGCACACCAAAATCAACCATGCAAAACACAAAATAAAGATAAATATAGACACACCAATTGCGTGCCACCGAGCTAATGGCACCGTTGGCACGCCGGAACGTCTTTCATCAGCAGCATGCTGCCAATAAATCGGTGCGTTATTGTGGTCTACTTCACAACCAAAATCTATCTAAAATAGCCAGTATATCTTTTAAATTGATTATCTTCATCACTATTATTTGTTGCGCATTCGAAAATTTGTATAGCTTATGGCTTTTGAAAGTTGTAACAGACTTTTTAATTTTAAGAGCCATGAATAAGTTATCGCTGTTTTGTTTTATGTAAAATAAATACGAACGCCCAATGTAGGTTCTTTAGGACCATTCATAACGCTTTAAAACGTTTTGAAACTATTGACTCGTCTACTTGTAATGTTTTTCCAAGTTATACTAATGGTTGAAATGGCTTTTGATCAAGGAACTCCTCCAATTATTTTTATTCAAGAGTATTTGGTGAAATGCAATGTTCTTTATCCTTATGTGGAAAAATATCCTTTTTGAACATTTTCTTTGAACAGGTTTCTTTTGAACGAAGTAATGTAACAAAATTCCCGACAAATCCACACTACTTGGCGTAAACCTCGACATTTTGAGAACAAATAAAAAAACTTGTTTCAATATAGTGTAAAATTATGCTCTAAAATCAAAAGTTACACAAAGTACTTTCACAATTTGAAATTGTATGCATGGAATACTCCTAATACCATCTATAAGAAAAACAGTGAGAGCATTTTCACGGTCCTTTTATCATTGAGGTTAGCCCTGTTTCGCCCTGAAGTGATTTTTTTATGCAAAATTTCTAACCGATAATTTAGAAAATTGCAAGAAATGTACACTCAGATATGGGTGGTTGCAGCCACTGTAGGGCAAAAAAAGCACAAGGTACTTAAACAGCATAAGAATATGAACAGGCTAGCCCAAACCACCAGCCTCGCCAAAAGTCACACTAGCTCTCATGCCAGTATTCAAAGAGCTCGAATACAATCGGCCATATTTCAAAATTAAAAACTTATTAGTCATACTGAGACGGAAAAAATACTTCTGGAAGCAATGCAACAACCGAAATTGTGGTCTCTACAGCCTGATCGCAGAAACCTTACAACTTCTATTTGAACATGCCGGAAACACATAAAAAATTTACACACTAAAATCCCTAGTTTAAAACCTTAAGTTTCGACCAGACATTAGTCTGATTGTACATGCATCTAGACCCCGGTGCCGCACCGATGAAGGAAAACCGGTGGCGGCATGGCCTAGAACAGCGCGCCGCCCCGCGCCGCCGGTAAGATGTCGGTGCCGCGCCGCTGGCAAGATCAATGTTGACCACAAACATTAATGTTTTCATCAGTCTTCCCCAAATCACAGCTTAAATTTACAACAGATTCGAGTCTATTTATTAGTTCAAAACTTCACAAGTCGCTGGCTGGAAACTGGTCTTCTTTGTTATTCATCAAGAGAAGTAGAAATCTGGTAGAAACGAAATAGCTTTGGCGTTTCAGAACCCTTGCATAATAGTTGAAGTATCTATTAGCTATGTATTCGTAACATAAATAATTATCAAAACTAGTTGTGTTTTTTCATCAAGCATTACTGCATACAAAATTTCAAATACCGTATCACAAAATTCGTCAGTTATCTGGGTAAAAACTTTGAATATAAGTTTGAACTTAGAAGCTTGATTTTTTCATAATGCCCTTTGCCTGTATTTGTTTTGTCACCTCTAAAACAGTTGAAATAGGCGACTTTGATATTGATTGTTTTTTGCTCTTTTGGGCTGTCAAAGACTCCTCCTTGAACATTCTAAATTGAAAGCTTTTATTACGACCTGGCCTTTTAATGTAACTTGTGCACTAGACCAAGGGCGCCATTGTCACTCGAGCGCAACGTTAGGTGGGGATGTCGATATCGCTTTCGTCACACCGATTCGTTTTTGTTTGAATCTGCCTGGTACTTATGAATGAATGTTTTCAAAATATACTCGTTTCATCAATAAGAAAATAAACGGGCTGGACGCATGTGTCCCTTTCCCTTTGGACGATAAAACTATATAAGTGCTGTATCAAGAATAACTCACGAAAATCTTGTTAATTTTTGTCAACTTTTCAACTTTTTGGCATCCCTGCTTTCATTAAAAAAAAAGTCAAGGTACTATCGCTTAAATATAATAACTCCCTATGCCTCCCCCCTCTGGATACCATCCTGATAAGATACCGTCTCTGCTTTAAATAAAACAAAATAATTAACTTGTTGGCATCCCTGCTTTCAAAAAAAAAAAATCGAGGTATTATCATTTAAATTTGATAGCTCCAGACCCCCCCCCCTCTTCTGGATACAACCATGATAGGATACTGCCTCTGCTTTAAATTAAAAAAAAATATAATTAACTTTTTGGCATCCCTGCTTTCATTAACAAATTTCGAAAAATTATCATTTAGATGTAATACCTCCCTACCCCCCCCTCCGGATACTACCATGATAGGATACCGTCTCAACTTTACATTAAAAAAATAATTTTCTTAATAATTAACTAGGTCACTATATGGCTAAAAAAAACTCGCAAAATAACGTTAAACAGCTTAGTGTTCATTGAAAAAAAAAATTGAGGGCATGAGTAAGGGGGAAAAAGGCAAGAACAAAAATGTAGAAATTAGAAGCTTAATTTTTTCATAATGCCCTTTGCCAATATCTGTTTTGTCACCTTTAAAACAGTTGAAACAGTCGACTTAGATATTGATTGTTTGTTCGCTCTTTTGGATTCCTAAAAAGCCTTCCTTGCATTAAAAACTGGTTTTTAATAACAATAAAAAAAATACCTTCTAAAGTTTTTTTTGGCTTCTTTATAGAATATGTCATGTAGGCTAAGGCTGAACTACTGCTTTTTTTATTGCTTTTGGCTGCTCTTTTGGATATTATTCATTTTTTATTATGGGGATTCATTCCAAATTATAAACTCATAAATACCTAATATCAGCTAAATTATATATTGCATCGAAAAGGAATAAATTTATCAAATTGAAAAATACACGATGAACATTTCACATGAGAACACATCAATTACACTGAAAAACAAAAATCATTTAATGGTTTATTCGGTATGAAGAAAAATGAAGTGCCAGCTATTTTCTTAGGTAAAAAAAAGAAAAGCTCATCCGTTTTAAATGTAATTAAATGAAATAATATGCTGACTGAAGTAGCTCCAGGAAGATATTGAGATTTTCTTCCTAGTTGGTCACTTATAGTCCAAGCAAAATGTTAGGAGACTTAGTATCAGTAATTGAGTTTAAGCTTTGATTTCTAAATTCTCACAAAATTACCAAATTTAAGAAAGTCGCAACAATAAGTCACCTGTGGTCAAAATACTCAAAGCCTCTTCTCTGATCCCCACCCAGGCTCAAAGCTTGTGCTATGGTCATATCCATGGAAATCTCCTAAGAGTTTCTTTTTAAAATAGCTTTCAACCGTAGTAAGGAGTATTTAGCCTTTTTTGTTTTTCTTCAAAGCTTTGAAAAAAGTGTTATAATATCCCAAATGTTACATTTGTTATAATTGTGCATATTTTTGGTCATCATTTGTGGGGTTACCGAATTTTTTAAACCACTGTAAATACGTAAGAACGTTGCAACATCTAGTACCCTGAGGTCATAAGACTATCAAAGACTCCTCCTTGAACATTCCAAAATGAAAGCTTTTATTATGACCTGGCCTTTTAATGTAGCTTGTGCACTGGACCAAGAGTACCATTGTCACTCGAGCGCAACGTTAGGTGGGGATGTCGATATCGCTTTCGTCACAGCGATTCGTTTTAGTGTGAATTTGCCTGGTACTTATGAATGAATGTTTTCAAAGTAAACCCATTTCATCAATAAAAAAAAAATGGGTTGGATGCATATGTCCCTTTCCCTTTGGACAATAAAACTATACAAGTGCTGTATCAAGTATAACTCACAAAGATCTTGTGAATAATGTTTATAAACTTATGAATAATGTTTTCAAAATATACTCGTTTCATCAATACGAAAATAAACGGGCTGGACGCATGTGTCCCTTTCCCTTTGGACGATAAAACTATACAAGTGCTGTATCAAGAATAACTCATGATAATCTTGTAAATTTTTTTCAACTTTTCAACTTTTTGGCATCCCTGTTTTCAATAAAAAAAAGTCAAGGTACTATCGCTTAAATATAATAACTCCCTATGCCTCCCCCCTCTGTATACCATCCTGATAAGATACCGTCTCTGCTTTAAATAAAACAAAATAATTAACTTATTGGCATCCCTGCTTTCAAAAAAAAAATATCGAGGTATTATCATTTAAATATGATAGCTCCCTCCCCCCTCTGGATAAAACCTTGATAGGATGCCGTCTCTGCTTTAAATTAAAAAGAAATAACTTTTTGGCATCCCTGCTTTCAATAAACAAATTTCGAAAAATTATCATTTAGATGTAACAATCCCTACCCCCCCCCTCCGGATACCACCATGATAGGATACCGTCTCAGCTTTACATTAAAAAACAATTCTCGTAAAAATTAACTAGGTCACTATATGGTTCAAATAAACACACAAAATAACGTTAAACAGCTTAGTGTTCATTGAAAAAAAAAAATATATTGATTGCATGAGTAAGGGGTACAAAGGCAAGAACAAAAATGTCGAAATTATTCAGATATACCTCAAATTATTGGAAAAATGAGTCATAGATTCGCCGTGGCATTCAATAAGATCCAAAGAATCTAATTAAAAGGGAGCTTACACAAAAGCCAAATTACGCCAGTAGCCTATGAAAAATTGCAAAATACCCAAGACAATGAACAAGTCCCAATGGCCTTGGGTCTATCAAAATATTTCTATGGTTTCCCAGGGACTTTGATGTCATTTTCTTCCGTCTCCACTTTAAACGGAAAAAATAATTACCTTTTTGGCATCCCTGCTTTCAATAAAAAATGAGGTATTATCGTTTAAAAATGATAGCCCCTTATCCCCCTCCAATTATAGGCAATAATTTACAATTTTTTTTAGGATTCTTATTCTTGGGGTAGCTTCCGTTTCAATATTTAATTCCCCAACCTTGTACATAGCTTAGTCTATAGGTATATTTTGTCTCAATAGAAGTTTTTTTTTTTGGGGGGGGGGGGGGTAAAAATTTCAGAGAGAAGATTGTATTTTCTTTAATCTATCAGGCGTTAAAAAATTGAGTATTAAACATTAAGAAAATCTAATCTAAAAACAGCGAAAAAAAACATTCTGCAAACTTACAATTCAGCTGGAGAAACAATCTGTCGGCTATCAATTTCAATATCCAACTGAAGGCAGTAAAGGCTGAAGCTGTATAGTAGTGAATGCGTTCTATAATTCTATTCAAGTTGCAAATAAATTCTTGACTAAAAATGATGTAAAAAATAGCAATTAGGAAACTGTATTTGAAATGATTTTAACTCATTTCATAAGGACGGTACTTTTTTTTGTCAACCTATTAAGAATTGTGTAAATTGCAACATTTGCAATTGCTCATTGCATCTGTCTGGTTTTTATGCAAAGTAACAAAAGAGACGAAAATAATGAAGAAGAGAGTAGTGAAGAATTATGGTATGCAAAGTAAAATTTGGCAGGGAAAGTCACTGGTGATAATTCGCTAGGGGTGGCACCGTGATTGCGTGATTTTCGGGGATTCGGGGAGTCAAATTTTTTTTCGGTGTGACGCATAGATTTCCGGGGAAATACCCGAAAATTTGGGGATAGTGCAAGTCCTTCTTGATTCCAAATCTGAAAAACCGAAATACTAAGCCACAAAAGAAAGAAAAGCTCTCACTTTGCGGTTGACGCAATAGAGAATTGCCGCAAAATGAACTTAAAGTCAGCCGAACGCCGCCGCCTCGGCCGCCTGCGGCGCGCCGGTGGTGTAGCGACACTTTAGCGTTGGTCGACCAGGCTTCTCGTCGGTGGCGTTCGGTCGATCCGCCGGCATGGTTCTACATGCATCTATGCCAAGCTCTATGAAAAAAAAAAACATTTTACAGTCTGGCAATAGACAACTTGAAAAAATTGAATGTACTCTGTAATAATGGTTCCAAAAAAGGGACACAAGTAAAAGCAAAAAAAAAGGAATCCAAAAGGGACGAAGAGAAAATCAGAAAAGATGGAATAGTGCTTAGTTCTACAGTCTGGGACGGTTTTATCCGTCGCTCACCTGCCGCTTCAGTTCTTACCACATGCACACTCCGTGTAAATTGCATACAGACGGGAAAATATCTCTCTACATGGATCTGTTTTAAGAAAAAGTTTAAATCAAAGGAAAAAACATACAAAATAAGTAAAATAATGTAAAAATTGAAACTTCTGAATCCGAAAAGGAATTCTTGAAGTGGACTTGGATGTCGTTATTTCGAAGGAAGCTAAATCAAGTTATAGAAGAAATTTTCACAATGGTATTCTGTATTTTCCTAAACTACCTAATCCTAATTAAAAGTATAATTCTTACCTTCCATGTTTATTTTCCTAGAAATATCCCCTAGTCGTTCAGGATTAAACTATTCTTTAAACGGCCGTGATGAACTTCGTCATAAATTAATGAATGACCTTACACAAAAATGATTAGTTTCCAAGATATTTTCAGGGTATAGTTCAAAAAAGAGTTTCACTTCAAAATAATTGATACTCTCTTTAACAGGTTCAATGGAATTATTTCAAAGTGGTCTTTGAAACGTAATGGCTCATAAGCTAGCAACCAAAAAACTGATGGATAACGCATAAATTGCCTTTTTTGAGGAAAACACACTGGTGTGAGCCGTTTAAAAAATTTTCTGCAGTTTTATTCATACCTGGTTGGTAATTTGAAGGTCTTATGTCCACATACTATACAAAATCAGAAGGCTTTCGGAATCTGACAAATGAAAAAGGGCTTTTGAAATTTCCACTGTTAGATGTCTTTTTATTTCTCATGGTATTTTGGTGATTTCGATTGTCTCACATTCTTAAAAGGTTCAAGCAATTGTGTGAATTCCACCTGTAGAAAATGCAAATTATTGTGGTTTCTTCCTGCTGGTATTTGGTTTCATTTGAATTTACTCTTGGTTTCAACTGATACGATTTTTTTTAACGCAAGCAGTTCACGGATATCGGATGCAGAAAAACTGCACACAAGTTCAAACAGAAACGGTTCATTGCAGTTGTTGATGTGGAAAAAAGTAATATGAGATGTATAAATACAACATGATAGAAATAAGCCAAATCAAACTCTAGAAACCAAGAAAACTATTCTAAAGGCTACATTGTAAAGCCAGGGCCAGCTATAACGAATTAAAATAAAATATTTTCTTCCAGGCTCATTTCCTTGAAAATATTCCACAGGCCTTGAGAATCAAAATTTGGGATTTTGGATTTAAAGGAATGTTTTGTCAAATATTAATGGGGAACTTCTGATAAATATGCTTAGTTTCTCAGTTACTTGCCATTTTTGGTCCTGAAAACTTTTCAATTCAGAACAACGGATAAGATTTTCAACAGCTCAGTAGAAATACTTCAACACAGCCGTTGAACCGTTGCGACGCATACACTTGCAGAAAAAACGAAGGAAACGTAATGGATCATGTAAAAACGGTTGTTTTTATGTGAAATTGCATCTGTGTTCAATGGGAACACAGATTCTAATTTTGTCGCAAGATGGCATTTTGTGCTGCAACTTATTTCAGGCCAGAAGTACGTATTTGGGGAGTCTGGCAAATCAGCTTTTTCTAGTTTTTGAAACGTTTCTGATTGCAACGCTGACTTAAAAAAATTGACTAGTCATCCTCAAAACTTTAGTCTGTCATTAGAATTAGATAGTCAACTTGTGTTACAGACTATACAAAATGGTCAGACAAATTAAAGACAAGGTATGTCCTAGTACTATTGATAAAATTCTACTTTTGGCTATCTTGGCAAAATTGTGTCCTGGGAAGGTATTTTAAAGTACCTACCTCCACTCATTCTAGAGGGTCCTGAGATTTGCCTACATGACAGGTCTATACCTGTTAAATTTTTGACAAAACTACATTTTACTCTAATTTTCAGTTAGGCTATCACCTCAGTTTTTTTTCTGGTAAAGTTCTATGAAATCATATTATTGAGTTAGGAATAAAGTGAATACACCATTCAATGCCTTTTTTTATGCTGATTACAAATATAATAAGCATTTCTATCAGAAATAAATTTCAGCCCCCCCCCCCTATATAGGCTATACCTAACCTAACCCTGAATTGGCCTATATAGGGGGGGGGCTGAAATTCATTTCCAATAGAAATGCTTATTATATTTGTAATCAGCATAAAAAAGGCATCGAATGGTGTATTCACTTTAGTCCTAACTAAATAATATGATTTTGTAGAACTTTACCCTTTTTCTTTGGATTTAAATCTGAAAATGCAATTCCTGTGGTAAATTTCTAGTTGGCCATATAATTTAGCTAAGATTAAAGTGAAACAGCATTTGATGCCTTTTTGTGCTCTTTCATAATTTAATTTGCTAATTGCTTCTGGGGCTAATTGCATCTTGAGCACTTAAAGGGGCCACAAAGGTATTTTATATGAATTATAAAAAAAAACATCAAATGATGTTGAACTTTACTTTACCATGAACTTTACTTATTATTTTACCTGACTGTAATAACCTGACAAATTAAGTTTTAAGTAATTGATTTTAATAGAAGCATTTAAAAATACAACAACACAAATTTTTAGTTATAAAGATATTGAGAAATAGTAGGTTCTAGATAAAAAGTTTTGAAATTGACCACCAAACTAAGAGTAGACAGATTTGGCTATGGAAATACAGGAATTTTGTTATACCACTTCCTTGTTTTAAAACAGGATGTGTGGTTGGGGTATGAAGTATGTATATGCCAGATTTTGTAATAATGCATTGTAATCTTTGAACTATTATGTATTACCTCTGGATTTGGATTGTTTTGGGACTTTGAACTATTATGTATTACCTCTGGATTTGGATTGTTTTGGGAATTGTAACTGGTATATGATTTAAGTATTATTATAGTTAAATCATGTTAAATTATGACTTGCAATTAAATACAATAAAGTTTGAAGAGAAATCCCTGCTCTGGATCCTTGTTTTTTTTTTATTATTTGTGTAGTCAATGTCTTCAGTTATTTGACAACTCTGGTAATTGTATTCTTTCTTCCTCAACAAGTGTTCTGAGTGGAGTTCCTCAAGGAAGTGTCTTGGGTCCTAAACTATTTAATATCTTCACCAATGGTGCTCCTTCCATTATCAGCAGTAAATCAACTCTTTATGCAGATGACCTGAAGCTTCTTGGACTAGCTTTGTCCAGTGAAGATAAAGCCCTGCTACAAAATAATCTTCAACTGCTGGGTCAATGGGCTGAGGCCTGGCTTCTTGAGTTCAGTGTTGCCAAGTGCCATATCATTTACTTTGGTAAACTGAACCCTTGCTGATCTTATTTTTTCTTAGCACACCTACTCTCCTCTGTAAATAATGAGCAAGATCTTGTTGTCACAATTAACAATGAACTAAAATTCAGCACTCATGCTTAGAGGTCTGCTGCTGGGGCTAGTTTGACCTTGGGATTGATTAAGCATACTATTTGCTCTTGTTCCCCTAAAATTATTGATCTTCTTTATAAGGGATTTATGCATGCATCCTAAGCTTGAAGTTGGAATGTCTCTTGGCTCTCAATATTTTAAAAAAGACATAAAAGTTCATGAAGATGTGCAGAGACATGCCACTAAAGTGATATCTGGCATGCAAGAGCTTTCCTACCCTGTAAGACAATCAAAGCTGAATCTCCCTACACTTGTATACAGGAGAAATAGAGGGGATGCCATTTTAGCCTTTAAGTTATTGAGGGCTAATATTCTCCCAGCATTATTCCCTACTGTTAGTGCCAATTCAAGAACTAGAGGTCATCACCTGAAACTAGTGAAGCAGTCTACAATATCTAGAGTCGGTACTCAATTCTTCTCAACTTGTATTGTCAATATTTGGAACAAACTATCTAATGAAACAGTTACTGCTGAATCTATTGATGTTTTTAAATGAAGGCTAGATGCTGAGTGGTCCTCAAGAGAGTTTCAACTCATTTGGGATGCTACTGAAGATGGAACAGTACCTGGTCATGAGTGAACCTGCATACAACTAGTCATCATTCTGGAACTCTACAAGGAGAAATCCTTAGATTGCTCCTAGCTGCAATTTAAGTATATGTTATCTTATGATTATGCCTATAACCAGTCAAGTCCTGTACTGTTGTCTATTGTAAAGCTTAATAAAAGTTATCATATTATACCTAACCTCTCTACAATGTTAATTAAGCTTCTCAAGTAACTCTCAGTAGGTACTCTCAAGATAATTAGTAGGACCAAATTCTAAGGGAATGCTAACAAAGTTTACTCACCTTAGAACTCTAATTGTACCCCCTACAAAGGGTAGAATAACACCCCAACCAAAACCTACATTATCACAGCTTGTGGGCAACCTTACTTTACTACAACTCCATGGTTGACAGAGGGCTTATGAGGCTTCTTTGAGTAACCCTGAGTTTTGATTGGCAATCTGTGTAAAGACTTCTTTTTGGTTTGGCTGACATAAATGTGTGCAGGCCCCAGCACTGCGCTGATGAGGGAAGACCAGCAGCAGGGCCAAAACAGCACACTGCTGGTAAGTTGTTAGTGGTGTGCTGCCAGTGCAATCAATGTTGACTGCAAACATTAATGTTTTCATCAGTCTTTCTCAAATAACAGCTTAAATTTACAACAGATTCGAGCCTATTCATGAGTTCAAAAATTCACAAGTTGCTGGCTGGACACTGGTCTTCTTTGTTATTCATCAAGAGAAGTAGAAATCTGGTAGAAACAAAATGGCTTTGGCATTTCAGAACCCTTGCATAATACAAGTAGTTGAAGTATCTATTGGCTATGTATCCTTAAAATAAATAATTATCAATATTAGTAGTTTTTTTTCATTGAGTACTACTGCATGCAAAACTTCAAATGCTGTATCACAAAATTTGTCAGTTATCTGGGTAAAAACTTTGAATATAACTGAACTTAGAAGCTTAATTTTTTCATAATGCCCTTTGCCTTTATCTGTTTTCTCACCTTTAAGACAGTTAAAATAGGCAACTTTGATATTGATTGTCTTTTTTGCTCTTTTGCATTCCTAAAAAGCCTTCTTGTATTAAAAACTGGTTTTTAAGAATATTTGTCATGTAGGCTAAGGCTGAACTGCTGCTTTTTTATTGCTTTCGGCTGCTCTTTTGGATATTATTCATTTTTCTTTTTGGGATTCATTCCAAATTATAAACTCGTAAATACCTAATATCAGTCAAATTATAAACTGTATCTAAAAGGACTAAATTTATCAAATGGAGAAATGCATGATGAACTCTTCACATGAGAATGCTTCAATTAAAATGAAACAAAAACACTTAATGGTTTATTTGGTATGAAGAAAAATGAAGTGCCAGCTATTTCCTTATGTAAAAAATGAAAAGCTCATCTGTTTTAAATGTAATTAAATGAAATAATATGCAGACTGAAGTAGCTCCAGGAAGATGTTGAGATTTTCTTCCTATTTGCAAATGCTCACAAAAATTACCAAATTTAAGAAAGTTGCAACAATAAGTCACCTGCCTGTGGTCAAAATTCTCAAAGACTCCTCTTTGATCCCCACACAGGCTCAAAGCTTCTGCTATGGTAATATCCATGGAAATCTCCAAAGAGTTTCTTTTTAAAATAGCTTTCAAGCGTAATTAGGGGTATATAGCCTTTTTTGCTTTTCTTCAAAGCTTTGAAAAAAGTGTTATAATATTCCAAATATTACATTTGTTATATGTGTGCATATTTTTGGTAATCATTTGTGGGGTGATCATTTTTTTTAAACCAGTGTAGATACATAAGAACGTTGCAAAATCTAGTACCCTGAGGTCATAAGACTGTCAAAGACTCCTCCTTCTACCTCCCAAATTGAAAGATTGTATTATGACCTGACCTTTTAATGTAACTTGGGAACTGGACCAAGGACACCATTGTCACTTGAGTGCAACCTTAGGTGGGGATGTTGATATCACTTTTGGCACACCAATTCGTTTTAGTGTGAATTTGCCTGGTACTTATGAATGAATGTTTTCAAAGTAAACCCATTTCATCAATAAAAAAAATGGGTTGGATGCATATGTCCCTTTCCCTTTGGACAATAAAACTATACAAGTGCTGTATCAAGTATAACTCACAAAGATCTTGTTAATTTTTGTCAACTTTTCAAGTTTTTGGTATCCCTGCTTTCAATAATAATAAAAAAAAACAAAGTACTATCACTTAAATATAATAACTCCCTATGCCCCTTCCCCCCTCTGGATACCATCTTCATAGGATACTGTCTCTGCTTAAATACAAAAATAATTAACTTATTGGCATCCCTGCTTTCAAAAAAAAAAAAAATTGAGGTATTACCATTTAAATATGATAGCTCACTACCCTCCCCCCTCCCCTCTGGATACCACCTTGATAGGATGCCGTCTCTGCTTTAAATTAAAAAATTAACTTTTCGGCATCCCTGCTTTCAATAAAACAATTTCGAGGTATCATCATTTAAATGTAATACCTCCCTACCCTCCCCCCCCCCTCTGGATACCACCTTGATATGATACCATCTCGCATTACATTAGAAAAATAATTTACTTAATAATTAACTAGGTCACTATATGGTTCAAACAAACACGCAAAATAAAGTTAAACAGCTTAGTGTTCCTTAAAAGAAATCGAGGGTATGAGTAAAGGGGTACAAAGACAACAACAAAAATGTCAAAATTATTCAGATATACCTCAATGTACTGGAAAACTGAGTCATAGATTCACCTTGGCATTCAATAAGATCCAAAGAATCTAATTAAATGGGAGCACACACAAAAGCCAAATTAGACCAGTAGCCTATGAGAAATAGCAAAATACCCAAGACAATGAACAAGTCCCAATGGGGGGCCCTGGGTCTATCAAAATATTTCAATGGTTTCCCAGGGAATTTGATATCACTTTCTTCTGTCTTCACTTTAAATGAAAAAAAATGATTATTGTTTTGGCATTCCTGCTTTCAATAAAAAAAAAGAGGTATTATCATTTTAAAATTATAGCCCCCTATCCCCCCCTATAGGCAATAATTTAAAATTTATTTGTGAATCATATTTTTGGGGTAACTTCCGTTTCAATCTTTAATTCCCCAACCTTTTACATAGCTTAGTCTATAGCTAAATTTTGTCTCAATAGAAGGTTTTTTTTTTTGGGGGGGGGGGGTAAAAATGTTTCAGAAAGAAGATTGTAGTTTCTATCAGTCGAACAACAATTGATTATTAAACATTAAGAAAATCTTATCTAAAAACAGCAAAAGAAAAAAAAATTCTGCAAACTTACACTTCAGCTGTAGAAACAATCTGTTGGCTGTCAATTTCAAAATCCAACTGAAGGCTGAAGCTGTATAGTAGTAAATGCATTCTATAATTCTATTCAACTTGAAAATAAAATTCTTGACTACGAATGATGTAAGAAATAGCAATTGGGTAACTGCATTTGTAATGATTGAAACTGATTTCATAAAGACAATACTTTTTTGTCAACATATGAAGAACTGTGTATATTGCACTATTTACATATTGCATCTATATGTTTTTATGCAAAGTAACAAAAGAGACGAAAACTAACAAACAAGAAAGTAGTGAAGAATTATGGAATGCAAAGTAATATGGCACCGTGATTGCGTGATTTTTGGGGAACCAAATTTTTTTTGGGGTGCATAGTGCAAGCCCTGCTTGATTTCTAATCAGGAAAATTGAAATACTAAACCACACAAGAAGGAAAAGCTCCGACTTTGCGGTTGACGCAATAGAGAATTGCCGCAAAATTAATTTAAAGTCGACCAAATGCCACCGCCTCTGCCGGCGTCGGCGTGCCTGCAGCGTGCCGGAGACGTTGCGACACTTCGGCGGCAGTTGACTGGGCCTCTAGTCGGCGGCGTTTGGTCGATCCGCCAGCGTGGCGCTGGGGTCTACTTGTGTGTTTGTAGAATCATGCTGCACCTTAATTAAAAAGTCAACTATGATAGCTTTAGGGTATGTAGCCTATCAATATATGATTTCTCACCAAGTCAAGAGATATATTTAGTGGCCATCTTCTGTACACCCTTGATCAGCTATACATCACTTTTATAAAAGGGACTTGCAAGGCAGGTTCCAAAGTCCAGGACTGGTCTTACAAGTGCCTAATATGGATTCAAGAATATATGACATGACAAGGCTGTGACAGTCCTTCTGATAATTCCAAGGCTTAAATTTGCTTTGGAGGCTGCTAGTGCTATGTTAATAGAACTTTAGGTTATTATCTTGGCTATAGTGTTTCCCAGGTCTTTAATGCTGGTACAAATTAGAAATGATGGGAGGGATGATGTCAGGTTATCCTTCATACTGTATTTGTGCTGTTGATTATTGTGAAAAAATTGAGTAGTAACACATTTTGAAGTAATAAATTACAGGGTTCGGACTCGCCTATAAACTCCTATATTTTAATGCACTCCTATAAAATGCCTATATTTTGGCTAAAATATATTTTAGCCTGAAAATATATTTTTGGCTGAAGAGCACTAAGAACATTGCTCATGATTTGCAATTTTGACTGCTCGTTAAGTAAGTCAAGATGTGCTTTCCTTTGCTTTTGACTCTGCTTGTAAACTGTGCTGTCTTTTGGTGTAGATTGATAATTAATTACAACTGTTGAGTAGTTTGAACTTAACTAATGCTTTGTGTTGGGCTTAGTAAGCTGCTTCTGCCTTTGCTATGTTGTTGTGTTGACTTAGTAGCCTATCATGTTGGGCCTGTCTGAAATGAGTGAAGATCAGTATATAGGCTAGCAGTCTCTGCTTAATGAGACTGGAGTTCTTTCTTCCAACTTATGCGTTTCCTGGCTGAACAAACGCTATAAAAGGCTGATGTGATTACGGCCCAGTTTTGGAAATATCCACATCTTCCTTTTTATGGACTTTTAATTGCGGGATGTTATTTTACAGGTGATGCTTGGTAATTAAGTATGGGTCCTACCAAGTTTAATAGTTCTTGGCTTTCTAAGACGGATTGCAGCGGTAGAAAGATTGATGAATGGTGTAAGACTGGGAACAACCAGTACTTGTAATTTTGCAAACTCTGCTTGAAAAATCTTGGTTGCTCAGCTAAACCAACACATGCAATCTGCAGAACACAAGGCCGCAGTTACTGCTCAACTACATCCACTACAGCTTCACCTGATGGGACAATCTCGAGTTGATGAAACAACCAAGGATAAAACCATTAGTTGGTACAAACATGTTTTGTGAGTGTGATGCCGCTTATAAAGCTGAGTTAATATGGACACTTCAGACGATATAAAGTTCTATGTCTGCTAACTCTTCAGACCATATTGTTGAAACCTTCCATGTGATGTTCTCCGGTAAGATCCCCAATAGAATGTCCCTATGTGTGAAGAAACTCATGTATCTGATCACCGATGTGCTGCATCCGTACTGTATGCAAATGCTCGGGAAGGACATTCAGTCATATTTTGTACTAGAATATGCCAAGACAACCAACACTGCTGGTATGAAAGAGTTACAGATACATGTTCAATATTGATCCTCATACAGAAACGAAATCCAGAGCAGACATTTATGCACACGTTTTATGGGCCACGTGACAAGTGCTGATCTGTATAGGAAGATTTTATCAGCCATTTAGCAGAATCAGCTGCCACTTGAAAAACTGATCATGCTTGGAGGTGACAGACCAAATGGCAAAAAAAGTGTTTGGAACAGGTTCAATGCCAAACAAAAGAAAGTGACAGGAAAGGGAATGTTTAAGATTGGTACTTGCAACATCCATATAATCCATAACGCTTTCTTGAATGGTCTTCAGGTGTTTGGAGAAGAAAGTTCAAACTTTGTTATTCCTGTGCATTCATTTTTTTATGGCTGTCCTGCACGTTGTGAAGACTATCGAAAGTGCCAAAAGAAAGTGGGGGTGCCAGAGAATGCTTTCATGAAGCATGTCCCAAGCCACTGGCTGACGATTGGATGTGCCTAGCTAGAACCATGCAGCAGTGGCCGGCATTCTTAGAGTACTTCCTGAACTTCGCGCCGAGAGAGAAAAAAACTGAAGAATCTTCTGTACACCCAAATTTCTGAAGATTGTGGCTTGTATCAAAATTACGACGATGAAGGCCCAACTCGAGTTTGTTCTAGCCTCAGCAGAACTGGTCATGGGTTTCACCCAACTGTTCCAGAAAGAAGAACCTCTCATTCATGTTCTGCACTCAAAGATCAAAAGACTAGTTGTGACACTTTGCAGACGGGTCTTTACTCCAGATTTCATGACCGAGACTGAAAATTTCTCACCAGAAATGTTGAACCTGGCTAAAAATTTTGCAGAAAAGCCCATAGTTTCAGAAAATGTGGAATGAGCATTTGGTGAGAAGCAACAGTGAAAGACAAGTCCATTTTCTATTTCAATGTGCGAAAATATTTTATTGCGGGTTTTTGCAATATTTTGAACAAATGTCCTCTGGATAAGGATGGTCTTTAGAGGCTTTGCGCTATTTGAGTCCAATCAACATGAAGGATTCAAGAAGCATTGCAGACACAGCAGTTGTGGTACACGAGATTGCGATTGGAAAAAACTCAGACGTCGCCCAGGCTGAGTGGCTGCTTGTGCAAACGGAAACTGGACCCCGTGAGGATATTACTCGGATCGATCATTTCTGGAGCCATTATTTTGGTCTGGTGAACGAGCATGGGACAGCAAGTACCCGGAACTTACCAAGCTTCTGGAAAACCAGAACTGTTTGTTATTACAAAAGAGGTGTTGAATCTTGCATGCTCTGCATGATCTTGGTATCAACAATATCTGGATGAAAAGAAAAAAGAAGAGCCATCCGAGAAGGAGAAAGCAGCTTTTGAAGAGGACAACAAGAGGAAGTTGCTGGAGGTTCATGACAAAAATACAGAAATAGAAGACTGGAAAGCAAATGGAAAAAACTTGGAGCATCAGATCAAGAAAAGAGAACAGTAGCAGATACTCTACTTCAGGAAGTGACCGACAGAATGAAGAAGGCTGCCGAGTCCAAGAGTTCCATAGACATTGCCCTAGCTGTTTCTTTGCTCGAAGGAGCTGTGAAGTCCAGAACAAGTGAAAGAGAGCAGATGGTGGAATCTGCGAGAATGTAGCAGTCTCTTGCAAAGAAAATAACTTACCTCATATCGAAATTGATACCCAAGAAGCAGCAAGAGTGGTTTCAAGTATTTTACCTGTATCAGTCAATCATTGGGATAGTATGTGTATCTGTTTTTTTACTATTTTTTACTATTTTTACAGTTTGTATTTTAAATAAAAAAAAAAAAAAATAATGTAGAAACTCGGGAAATGATGAATTTATGTGACCAGGCATCCCACAACATCTACTACAGATCTGATCCTGCGACTTGTGAATCCTATATTTGGCCTATATTTGGGCCCGGGAAATCCTATAAAAATAGGACAGAGCCTATAATTTGAAACGAACCGACTTGTCTGAACCCTGAATAAAGGAGAAAAACCACCTGTCTGCCTATGCCTGTATACAATCAAGTTCAAATTGTATACACAATCCATCATAGACATCAAATTTTTTAGTCATTGATGTAGAGGATTTGGTAGCTGCAGACTTCAGATGCCATATCATTTATATAGAGAAGAAACACTGTTGATCCAAGAACAGCTCCCTAATGATCATCATCTTAAATTGCATTGTCCAGCAAAATAAGGAAAAGAAAATCCTGTAGAGTTGCTGGTTAATGATGATGGGGAGTCATTGACTCAATTGCATCCCACTCTGTCTTCCATGACTTAATGGACCAACTCTTGTCAACAGCAATGTTAAAGGTGTCAGCAGAGGGAGCAATTGCAGCAGTATCAGGAAGATTGTTCCAATGGGTAATTACTCTATTGGAGAAGTAGTGGCTGTGGACTCTAGTATCTGCTGTCATGACAACTTCTTACTATGCCCCCTTGTCCTGGAAGATTCATCAAACTGAAGTAGATTTTGAAAGGAGGAGCAGTCAAAAGCTTATAAGTCATTACGACATCCTTTCTTTGATGCATGTACACAAGTGTTGGGAGCTTCAGCTTATTCAATTGAGATGGATAGTCAAGATTCTTGCATCAATGAATACCTTTTGTTGCCTGTCTTCGGACATATTCTGTTTTTTGCTGATCACCCTTGTTCAGGGGTGTTGCAACAAACATCCTATATTCTAGCAATGGTTGCGCAAGAACCTAGTACAGTTTGGTCATAACTTTGGATGATCTATGTACAGTATGCTTGATTATGCTGAGGGGTCTGGGATGCTTTGGCAACTGCTGTTTGAGCATGCTTGTTACATTTGAGTTTGTCATCAACAACATTTCTCAAATCTCTCACCTCTGCCAAAGAGTTAATCAATTGCTTTCAACCATCCTATCCTGTCATATAGTACTGCCACCTTATGTTCTTTCCCTATAAGTGCATTGACTTGCACTTCTGAATATTTAATTCAAGTTACCACTTATAGGCCCATAGTGAAATAAAATTCAGGTCTTCTTGTATGGAAGCTCTTGTTAACTGACAACTCTACAGAGCAAATAAGCTTTGAATCATCAGGACAAAGGCTTAACTTACTTCTTAGAGCTTCTGAAGTAAGCAGATACACTCTGTTGCAAAGAGTTGTACAATTTGTGTCATACCAACCAGGAAGATCATTAGCCAATCTAATAAATTTAGGTTTATTCATACTGCTATTGACTTTGAGTGAAACTGATTGCATGGGCACTTATTAGATGCTTTTGCTAGGACTAAAAGAATCAAATCTAGGCATATAGGAAGGCGTTTGTCCAAGAACTGTTTAATCTGCTCATAAGTATCAAAGAGTTTGGATTCTACCAGTTTTCCTGGTAGGGAACTATGTTGGTTGTCAGGGATGATACAATTGTGAGTAAGGTGTTGAAGAAGGGAATCATTAGGTATCCTCTCAAACTTTTGTGAGAGCAGATGAGGCTGTAATTTTCTATATTGGACCTATTCTCATTCTTAATAATACCTGTGAGGCTGTGATGTGAGATAGTTTCCAATTAGTCCCCAAAGCAATGCCAAAATAAAATTTGGCAGCAGCGGATGTAATTATGCTTGGTGGTGGACAACCACTGAGCTAACATCAGTACAGTTAACACTAGCAGCAGGCTAAAAAAAATGTTTGACAGTGCACTACCAAATAGTGGTCAGCTGTGTGCTGCCAGTTGACTGGCATTTTTTGTTTTGGAAGCTAAATTGGCATCATTTCTTTTTAAAATTCCTTCTAAGCAAGAGCTCTTGGGGCCCACAGTTCCTATTCAGCTTTATTACCATGACCAAACCTCAGACAAAATAAGGACAAGACCTTAACTTCTCCCAAGCATTCTGTTAATCCAGGAATCAATAGTGAGACCTTAAACTGCTTGAAAAATGGTTGTCAAACAGTTCGTGGTAACGAACTGACCACGAACTGTAAGTAAGGAGCAACCCAGCTCAATGGTAACTGAAACTCTAGAAAACGGGTTTTTGATACCAATAGATACATCAATAGAATCAGATTTCAATGCTGATTTCAAATGTATAACTTTCATCAAGTTTAGTGCTACCCATCAAAAGTTACGCGCCTGAGAAAATATGGCTGATTTTCAAAAAAAGGGAGAAAGACCCCCTAAAAGTTATAGAACCTTAATGAAAATCACACCATCAGATTCAGTGTATCAGAGAACCCTACTGTAGAGGTTTCAAGCTACTTTCTGCAAAAATATGGAATTTTGTATTTTTTGCTAGAAGAAAGATCACCGACGCGTGTTTATTTGTTTTTATTTTTCCCAGGGGTGATCGTATCGACCCAGTGGTCCTAGAATATCGTGGGAGGGCTCATTGGAACGGAAATTAAAAGTTCTAGTGCCCTTATTAAGTGACCAAAAAAATGGAGGGCAACTAGGCCCCCTCCCGCGCTTATTTTTTTCCCAAAGGCATCTGATCAAAATTTTGAGATGGCCATTTTGTTCAGAATGGTCGAAAATATGATACATATGTCATTTAGGATGACTTAATCCCCCGAAGTCCCCAGGGGGAGGGCTAAAAGTTATGAACTTTACCCAATGTTAACATATAGTATTGGTTAAGTATACAATGTTAACATATAAGTATACTTGGAAAGTATACAGAAGTTTTCAGGAGGGTTTTTTTCTGGTAGTGGGGGGGTACGGGGGGCTCGGGGGTTATGTTGAAGGATCTGTTCATGAAGGAAGTTTTCATGGGGGAAGGAAAATTGCCATGAAGGGGGCGCCGAACTTGCCAGCATTATTTATTGGTTATTGGGAAGTATACAGACATTTTCAAGAAGGATTTTTTCTGGAGGGGGGCTAGAGGAGGGGGTTACTCTGGAGAATCTTTCCGCGAAGGATGTTTCTTTGGGGTAAGGGACATTTCGATGAAGGGGGCGCCAGATTTCCAAGCATTATTTAAAAAACGATCAGAAATTAAATAAAAAAAACAACAAGTTTTTTCAACTGAAAGTAAGAAGCAACATTAGAACTTAAAACGAACAGAAATTATAACGTATGTGAGGTTCTCCCCCAAGTCAATACCTCGCTCTTTACACTACAGTTTTTTTTTTAGTGCTTTCAAAAGAGCTATCTATTCTAATTAAACGGCCTTTGTGATTCAGGGGTTTGTGAATAAAATTTATTTTTATTTTTAACGTAAAGAGCGTGGTATTGACTAAGGGGAGAACCCCCTCATATACGTAATAACATATACGTAATTAAAAAAAAAAACAATAAAAAAAGCGATACGGCTCAATAGTAATCGAAACTTTTAAAAACGGAATTTTGTTGTCAATAAATGTATCAAAAGAATATGTTTATAATGCTGATTCTAAATATATAAATTTTATTAAGTTTAGTATTACTCATCAAAGGCTACGAGCCTGAGAAAACTTACAGGGTTTTTTAAGGAGGGGGGAACCATCCCCTACAAGTGAAAGAATTTTAATGAAAATCACACCGTCAGATTCAGCGTATAAAAGACCCTATAACATAGGTTTCAAGCTCGTATCTGCAAAAATCTGCAACTTTGTATTTTTTGCCAGAAGAAAAATATATGAATATAGAAGTTAGTTATGTAAGTTGTAAATTACGTCATAACCAAATTTAGAGACATCCATTTAGCAAAGGAAATGTAAAATTTAATGCAAAGTTTGTTTACTTATTCGATGACAGTGAGGCGAAATAAAACTTACTTTAACTAAAAAACGATCAGAAATTAAATAAAAAAAACAAGTTTTTTAAACTGAAAATAAGGAGCGACATTAAAACTTAAAACGAACAGAAATTATTCCATATATGAAATGGGCGGTCCCCTACTCAATGCCTCGCTCTTTACACTAAAGTTTTACTCTGTCACACAACTTTTTCTTTTAAAACGATAAAAAACTTTAGCGTAAAGAGCGAAGCGTTGAGGAGGGGACAGCCCCTTTCATATACGGAATAATTTCTGGTCGTTTTAAGTTTTAATGTCGCTCCTTACTTTCAGTTTAAAAAACTTGTTTTTTTTAATTTAATTCAACAATAAGAAGCTTTTTAAAATTACTAAAAACTAGCATAAAGAGCAAGGAGGCGGCCTCCTCAACCTTCTTCATATATGTTTATTTTAAGGTTTAATTGAGCTCCTTACTTTTAGTTGAAAAATTTTTTTTTTTAATTTAATTTTCAATAGGTTAGCAACTCTAAAATTCCCTAAATATTTTCAAAAGAGCAGCAACTCTGATTCATGGTCAAACATCTAGGAGAAGGAGGCTGCTTGATCAGATGATGTTAGGACAGTAAGATTGTAGAACAGGACAAAAATTATGTGTTGACATTTAAGACCCCCTTTTAAAAAGTGTTAAGAAGATAGTTTTTTCAGGGGCTTTTTCTTCAGTTATGAAGAATTGTAAAAGCAAAAGTTAAATTTTGGCATAAAAGTTAGGGTAGATTAATGAAAATGAATGGAAATCAAATGAAAAAAAAGTGAGAAAGTAGGGAACAAAATTAGAAACTAAATAATTAGTAATTAATTGACATAATAATGGAGTTGATACTTCCCAATGTTTCACTCCCTATGCTACAGTGATTATTATTTCTCATTGCTTCACGATTGAATTCTCTCATTTGGGCATATTAAGATAAAAGTATTGTAATAAAGTGCAGCTTAGTCTGTAGCTGATGTTAGCTATAGTATGGGCCAGCAGGTTGAACACTATTGACCTAAGAAGTTTGATGGTGATTTTACATATATTTGTTCAACCAAAAGAAGAAAACATTTGTAAGGAAGGTACCCAATGAATATTCATTTTAACTAGAAATTATTATATTGTAGTGAAGAGGACTGGAACAAGTGAAAGATAATCTAAAGTCCATAGTAGATGAGTAAATGCAAAACATTTTGAGGGGAATCTACATTTTTTGGCCTTACATTTTCCTCTCAACAATCTCAGAAAATAATTTGGTGCTTGAAATGTTTGGCATCGCACCAAAGCCTTTGTGGTGGTGGTGTGGTTTGGGAACTATTTCCTATTGGATAGGGCTTCTTTATAATCAAGAGAATGTTGAAATAATATTGTCAGAGCTGGGGAAATTTCCCTAACCACTTCTAGCAGATGGGGATGGATGGTTGGTTGTTTTATTAGGACCAGTTGTTTTATTATTATTTTATTTTTATCATGGACTTGTAACAACAGCAATACAGGTAATATGCTTTAAGATGCCTTGTTTTGAATTTGGAGTGGTGTGCTATCATGTCCATTCATAAAAACTGAGGCAAATGACTCATTGAGAAGATCAGCTATACATTGGATGGTGGCTATGACCTCATTCCCATTGGTTGTAATTAGGCATTTTATTAAGCTCTTGTTGTGATCTCTGCTGGACATGTAGTTCCAAGACTTATTGGGATTCAACTTAATTTGGTCTGCAAGTCTTGTCTTGAAATTACACAGAAATTCACACAAGTGAGCTACTTAATATAAAGCTGCTGGGAAAAGAAGAAAAAATATTATTCTTGGAGAATTTCAAGCATCAAGATGATTTTCACTATAGTTTAGCATTGCAGCCTTAGCCCTAAAACCTGCTTTAGTTTGGTTAATTGTAACTGTGCAGCAAAAACTTTTATTTGAAGCAGAAAGGATGCTGTTTTAGACTCCAAGTACTTTTTTCCAGAAGACGAAGAAGAAACAGTTGTTTACTTAGATTTCTTACTCCATCTATGAATAGAGGCATTGCACATGAGTTTGCTAATATTCAAATGATTTTTCCAGTGCCAGCCAAGTCCATTAGCCTGGAGCCCTTTTATATGGTATTGCAATATGAGATGGATGTAGACACATTCTGTTGTCTTGCTCTCACAAATGCATTTTGTTCAAGTGGCACAATAACATACTTCCAATATGTTCCAAGCCACTCAGGCATTATAGGTATTCATCATGTTGATTAAATTGCAAAAAAATCCCAAAATATTGCCTAGACAAGTGGAAGGCCAATCCCTTTTGTATATGTACGACTGTATACACACACACACACACATATATATATATATGTATATATATATATATATATCTTATTGACAGAATTATTGAAAATATTTTTATTTTAGGAAGAGTATGACCAAGTACTTGCTGAGTGTGGCAGCAAACTTGTTGTTATTGATTTTTATGCAACCTGGTGTGGACCATGCAAGATGATTTCTCCTAAAGTACAGGTAAACAGTATATATATCTCTTCACTCCTACATCTCTTCTATGTATTATTTAAGTTATTTGTAATATATATATATATATATATATATATATATATATATATATATATATATATATATATATATATATATATATATATATATATATGTAAATAATTTCTTAAACCACATTGGCCTGACATCACATAAAGAAAGAAAAACGAGCAAAAATGGGGTTTTTATAGGCCAAATGAAGATACTGAAAAAACGAAATATTTCGAGAGGACAAACGCCTCTCTTCTTCAGCGCGAAACGAAACGATGTATCAATAAAAGCCAAAAATTAAAAGAATTAAAACCAAATACCTAACAACCATAAAAGCGAGTTATTCGCCAATATCCGCGATTTGCACAAAATCCAAAAAATATGATCTGCCATCGACGGAGTTGTTCGCTAGTATCCGTCGATGGCAGATCATATTTTTGGATTTTGTGCAAATCGCGGATATTGGCGAATAACTCGCTTTTATGGTTGTTAGGTATTTGGTTTTAATTCTTTAATTTTGGCTTTTATTGATACATCGTTTCGTTCGCGCTGAAAAAGAGGCATTTCTCTCGAAATATTTCGTTTTTCAGTATCTTCATTTACTTATAAAAACCCATTTCATCTTTTATTTATTATATATATATATATATATATATATATATATATATATATATATATATATATATATATATATATATATATATATATATATATATATATATATATATATATATATATATATATATATATATATATATATATATATATATATATATATATATATATATATATATATATATATATATATATATATATATATATATATATATATATATATATATATATATATATATATATATATATATATATATATATATATATATATATACTTATGTATCTATTTAATGTATATCCTTCAGAACAGAGTAAGTAACATGGATGCATTACTTTATTTTAACGTTGATGATCAAAATAACTACTACTACTACTAACAACTCACCACAGCACCAAGCCGTCTGAGACCAACACAGCTACACACGCTCCTCCTCCACCCCAATCTATTCAAAGCCTCCTTGTTCACACCCTCCCAGGAAGTTCTCATTTCCTTTAAATCTTTCTTTATGACGTCCTCCCACCTTAGACAAGGGCAACCTGCTCTCCGTTTAGCCCTAGACGGTTGGCCAAAAATGAAAATCTGTCATTCTTCATCTGTACAACATTCCCTAGCCACCTCAACCTTTCTTTTATTATAGCCCTAAAAAGTGGCGTTAAACCACATTTTTCGGACAGCCTATTGTTTGAAATATGGTCAGTCAGCTGGTTACCCAGAACAATCCGTAAGCAATTTCTCTGGAAAGCATCTAGAAAATCTTCATCTGCTTTCCAGAGCGCCCATGCTGAGGCTTCTAATATTCTAGTCTTGGTTTGCAGACTTATCTTCCTATTCTTCCAAACTTTTTTTAACTGTGAAAAAACACCCTGAGCAGTGGATATTCTGCGTTTAACATCTTCACTGATCACACCATCTTTACTAATAATATAATCAAGGTATTTGATGCTTCCCCCATGATCAATATTTTAATGAACAAACGTCACCTGTTCATCTTCACTTATTCCTAGCCTTATTGACTTAGGCTTCTTAACATTAATTTTCATACCTATTCTAGCACCCTGAACTCGCAAAACCTCCAAAAGTTTAAGACAAAGTCCATCAAAGTAATCCATATAAAGAAGATAGAACACAACTTGCTTAAGTCCTGATTTAAAACAAAACCAGCTGCTAACCTCATTTTCTACCTTAACCGCAGCAGTGTTATTCTTGTATGTAGCACTAATCACTTTAATGTGTTTATCTGGTATGCTATACAAGGATAAAACCTTTACTAAAGCTCTTCTATCAACAGAATCGAACGCTTGCTCATAATCTATAAAACTGAGGACCAAAGGTGTTTAACAACTCAGGCACTTCTCAATTATGAGTGAAAATCCGATTTTTAACTTGTGAAATTTTGAAAATTTGAAAATTTAACTAAGAGTGAAAATTTTGGTCGACAGATCCCCTACCTTTTCTAAAACTGCACTGTTCTTCTCTATTAACTTTGTCTACAGCATCTCTCAGTCTAAAAAGTATCATATTACTAAGTTATTTGCTGCCTAAAGAGACCAGGCTAATGCCTCAATAATTACCACTCTCACTCTTGTCACCTTTCTTGTAAAGTGGCTTCACTAAGGTTTTCCTAAAATCGTTAGGTACTTCCCCTTTTTCAAAAATCATGTTCATAATCTTCAGTAACTTATTTCTAAACTCAGAGCCACCATATTTAAGAAACTCATTTGCCACGCTATCAGCACCTGGAGCCTTATTATTTTTTAATCCTTTTAGTACTGTTGCTAATTCTTTCTCACAAAACAAAGCTTCCTTCACGTCCAAGGTATCACAAACTCTTTTGTTTTCCTCTATATCTTTTCCTGCAATTCTATCTCGGTTTAGCAAATTCTCAAAATGTTCTGCCCATCTCTCTTTAACTCTTTCCTTATCGCTAATTGTGGCCCTGTTCCTATCTTTAACTGGGATCACTACTCCCTCTGAATTTATTAACATGCCAGTACAATATTTTACTATTATGTTTTCTAACTGCATTTTCATGATCCAAGATATTCTTTATATTATATTCTTTAAATAAAGCCTTTTCACTAATATTCTTAGCTGCAGTCCTATCTTTCTTCCCTAAGACACCTTCAGCAACTTCACAAATTATTTTTCTAAAATTATTCCAACCATCTTCCACATTGTCAAATTTTAAACTCTCGAATTTAGTATTCAACTGTTCCTGGAAATTTTTTCTTAGATTCTCATCACGGAGTCTACCAACATCATAACTTCTGGGAGGTATTAATCCTTCCGAAATTTCAGCTTTAAATTAACACTAGACACTATTAGATGGTGATCTTTACTTTTAACATAAATAACAACACTCCTATATACCTTAGTATCTTGTATTGATCCTGCCAGTCTTCGGTTTGCTATAAAATAATCAATAAGATTTGCTGTCTTACCATCACGTGAACACCATGTTAACTTATGAGCCATTTTGTGACCAAACACCATATTGGTTATAACTAGATTGTTATATCTACAAAATTGCAAAAGTCTGTATCCATTACTGCTTTCTTTTCCTACACAAAATTTACCTAGGCTAGGATACCATCTATCCCTATTTCTACCGATCTGGGCGTTAAAATCTCCTAGTAAAAATACCATATTTCTACCTGGGACCCGTCTATCTGCTCATGTAACTGTAAGTAAAATTCATCCGAGTCACTAGTATCTCCATCAGTCGGTTCTACAGGGGCATATACTACTAAAACTGATACCCTAAACTTTTTAGTCATACAATAAGCAATTAGTATTCTATTAATAATACCTTCACAGCCTAACCAAGACTTAGCAGCTTCCTTATTCATCATGAGCCATACTCCCTGTCTATGTACCCCATCCTTCCTGCTTGAGTAAACAAATTCTATATCACATTCATGCTTCCTCTATATCTAATTTCATGCTTCCTACCCCTGGGATATAATTTTTTTGAAACTCTTAATAGGTTCAGTTCGAATCGTCTGTCAAAATTTCGATACGATAGTCATTTTATAGCGTCGTAACATTCCAAGTTCTTATTTTCATGTTTTTTAAATCATTGAAATTCTTTTGGCCCCAGGAGAAGCAATGATCCCGGATACCAGTGCAGAACGGGGATCACATATCTTCTCAAGTCTACACTGAAGTGCTTAAGCCGGCTTAGAACCGGACAGCAAGAAGTCCCTGGGACATCCAGTATGAATTGAGACTTTGTGCAATCCTTGCCCCATTTTGGTCACAACATGATTTTCAGCCCTTGGCGATGCTGTTCTACCAGCAAGAGTCGAAATCCTGCACATCCATTCTCAAGCCTATTACCACCAACTCATTATATATATATATATATATATATATATATATATATATATATATATATATATATATATATATATATATATATATATATATATATATATATATATATATATATATTATATAGTACGGGAAGGCTGAGGGATTTAATGGTTTGGATCAAGATAGAGTTTTAATAGAAGGTAATCTTTACCTAAGAGACATCAATGCACCAAAAAGAATTAAAAAAGCATGAGAGGTGCAGATCCAAAACAGGCCGCAAATATGTAAACTAAAGAGAGAAATAAACTTAACGAGCTGGCCAAGTGGGTATTCGTAATATTTAACAGAACACATTGAGTAATGTAGATGTATTATTTTTTGGCTATCCACAATCAAAATAAAAATATGCAATAAATGTTATATCTCATTAATGGGTTAACCAATTGACTTGAATTCTTTGTGGATATGTTCTGCAGGTCATAGGGACTTAATCTGCAGGATGGGCAAAGGTTGAGGGGGAGAGGACCCTGAAGGAGAAGTTTTGGTACTTCATGTCTCTGATCAAGCTCAAATTTAATAAAGGCAACCTTTACCTAGGAGATACCAATGCAACAAAATATTATATTACGACATGGATTTATTAATGTAAAAAGAAATGGAAATTAGGCTACATTTTGAGGGCCTAATGCCCTTGCAAGCAAAGGGACATGACAAAAAGGTTGTAAAGCCAGCTTTTACTTGCTATGAGGCCTGTAAAGTGGGGTCTTTGGCCTATATATATATATATATATATATATATATATATATATATATATATATATATATATATATATATATATATATATATATATATATATATATATATATATATATTTATATATATATATATATTCTAGTTGGAGTGGTCAGCCGCTGTCTTGAAGCTCTTAGGCAAAATCAATGACTAATTTCACAGAGTTTTGGGTCAATACACATGCCAGTAACTTAGCTGGGGGATGAGTTCAACTTTTCTGTATTAACCTGAAAAGCTACTGATTATTATATGTTTATTAATTATAGTATATTGAAATTATCATCCATAGTCCCCCCTGAATGTGGAACCCTGTCATGGATAACAATCTTGAAACAGAATCCACGGTAAGGCAGGTACACGGAGACACACAATAGCACATAAATAGGTGCTTGTCTGTTAAACAGAACATCCTAGAAAAGTGAAGTTAACAATCATAACAAAATACTTTAGTTTATATAATAATATAATTTTGGTTATAAATTTGCACATTAGGGGGTAGGGGTAAACCTTAATCCCTATAACCCCTATATATATATATATATATATATATATATATATATATATATATATATATATATATATATATATATATATATATATATATATATATATAATATATATATATATATATATATATATATATATATATATATATATATATAATATATATATTTATATTTATATATTACCGTGAATGTCCGAAATACCCTTTTTTATTCTTGGATTTAGTCAGCATTGCAAATCAACTTTTTCAATTTTATGCAAGGTTTCATGGTGACATGTTTGGTTAGGTTTTTAACCCATTTCCGAAATTTATAAACTAATTTAACCTAACCTAACTTTATCGTTTACCATCAAGGCTTGCATAAAACTGAAAAGGCTGGTTTGCAAAGCTAATTGAATCCAAGCAAAGAAAAGGGAATTTTTGACATTCACCACGAAATGTTGACATTAACCAGATTTCGAGCATTCACAGTAACATATCTTAGTGTTTTCATAGTAGAGACAATGTCTGGTTAGTCTCTGCAGGCTGCAGGTATGACTTGTCGTTGCAGACGTTTGCCTGTCGTTGCAGATCTCTCTAGCTGATTCTTAAGATCCAGCTAATACCATAAAGGTGATAAGGTGTTTTCTATATTCTGTAGTAAACTTTAGACATTTCATTGGGTAACTCATAAAAGACAAAACACAGCTCTGGATCAGCCTGAGTTTCAGATTTTGGGAGTACACTGTGGATTTCCAAACTGAGAGCATAGTTCTTTTTCGGAGTTTCCACTGGAAGTTACTGTACTTCGTAAGTACTTGTAGTATATCACCTGTTTGAAGTCTTTGCCGCCCTGTTTGATTCCAGTGGGTGAACCGCTAATTGATATAGCTTTTTACTTTTGAGCGTTGATGTATAATTGGAACTGTCCAGGTTTCTTCGCGAGCTTGTTCAGGAATTCCTGATGCTTCTGCCTGTGAAAATCAATGTCCTGCAATTCCATGAAGTCCATGAAGATTATGTAGAAGCATTGTCTCCATTCATCAGATTCCTCTTGCATAATGCGCAAAGAACAGATCAGCAAAGGATCATTTTGGCCGAAATGTGCGATGTTCTTCACGTACGCGTATGTTAAGGGTAGCTGGGAGTCTTCTTAGTATTTTAGTTGAGAAGAGCTTCGCCGGGATTGACAGAAGATTGATGCCTCTTTGGTTGCCATAATCTTATACCATCTGCTTTCTTGAAGAGTTCGACTACATTTACCTTGTTCTCCATTCTTTGAGGAACCTTTTGATCTGCCACAGGAATGAGAAGAAGGGTAGCCAGATGGCCATGATCTGTTGCAAGCTGGACGTGATCATTTCCGCTAAAATGCGTCCTGTACCAGGGGTTTTCCCGTTTTTCAGTTATTTAACTGCTGGGGGTATCTCGTCGGCTCTCAGCATGTCGTCATTGATGCAGAGATTGAAGAGAGGTTTATCTGATATATCAGATGTATCTAAAGTTGTGTTGTGATTTAACAGAGTTTCAAAATAACTGGCTCGTCGTTTCTTTTATTCTCCCAAGGCGATACGTGGTCCGTGTGTTTCCACAGTTTTCTGCCTTCAAGCTGCCTATACTTTTCGTTCATATGTTGCCGTCTATCAGACCTAGCACTTTTCTTTACATTTTTTTTAGTTTCTTTTTATACCAACATTTTGGTCAACATTGATTGACAATTTTCACCAAGAGGGTTTGGCTGCATTTTTTTTGCGATTTGCTATGAGATGCTAGGTCTTTCTGGATGTCCACTGTTGCTAAATCAATTTTTAAACCCGAGGGTTTTTTTTGGCCTCATCTGTGTAGTTTTTACGAATCTTCTCCCAAGCTTCTTTGACTCTGTCTATTTTCTATAAAATTACTTAGGTTCAGCGATTTGGAATTCAGATACATAAAGATGAATGCTATTACTGCTAACAACTCACTGCAGCACCAAGCCGCCTTAGGCCAACACAGCTTCGCACGCTCCTCCTCCGTCTCAATCTATTTAAAGCCTCCCTAATTGCACCCTCCTATGGAGCTCCCATCAGAACCATACTTGACCTCTGTTATCACTGTAATTTCAATATTCTAATCTTGGTTCGCAGGTTTGTCTTCCTATTCTTTCAAACTTATTTCACCTATGAAACACCATGGGCCTGCACTGCACCCATCATCTTTACTAATAATACTACCTAGGCAAGTGAAGCTATCCAGTTGATCAATCTTCTCGTTGTCTGACATGACCTCTTTACCTTCACTTATTCCTATTCTTAGCTATTTAGTCTTCTTAACATTAATTTTTCGACCTATTCTTGCACCTTAAAATTCATTTATTTGCTAAAAAAAAAAAAGGTAGAATACATACCCCAAAATGTATGATATAATTTAATAAACTTAACTATCGAGTCCAATACTGTAGCTCGTTGGCCGGTGCCCCCCGCGATAATTCCACCCATATAATTATATATATATATATATATAAAATATATATATATATATATATATATATATATATATATATATATATATATATATATATATATATATATATATATATATATATATATATATATATATATATATATATATATATATATATATATATATATATATATATATATATATATATATATATATATATATATATATGGTTTTGATTTTCCTTTTCAGGAAATGGCAGAAGCATATGCTGATGTTGTTTTCTTGAAAGTAGATGTCGATGAAAGTGAAGAATTGGCCTTAGAATTCAATGTCAATTGTATGCCAACGTTTATCTTAATGAAGAACGGCCAGAGGGTAAGTTTTTTTTTCTCTGATGAATATTTTACTAACGAAAAATAAGTTCCTCATTAGAAAACGTTTAAAGCTTTTGATAATTGATTATGGAATGGATTCAACTTTGAAAAAAAAAAAATCTACAGAAATAGTCAAATTTTACTGAAAATATAAGAAATAGAGTAAAAATCGTAAAATTTCGATTTTACAGAGAAATAGGTGCACGTGATTTTGCTGCTATCATTCGATGACCTCGGACCATTGTCCTATGACATGTATAGAGTGCTTGTGTACAAAAGCAGTAAAAGTATTTAAAAAATAAAAGTGAAACCCGCTCTTACAACCTTGTCCATATTAAGTATTACGCTGACGAAGTGTTTCAGTTTTCTTTCTTTGAACAATAATTTAGACTATGGAACGATCGCATTTTTGTCTTAGGTAATCCGCAAATTAAATGAACTTCATCAAATTGATTTCAATGCCTAGGTCCGGAAGTTGATTGTGGCTAATCAGGGCCCCTGTCGTGGGAAGACAGTCTGGGAAAGATTAGTCAAACCTAATCACTGCAGTCTATTCCTTTTTACCCAACTGTGCCAACGGGAGCCGGCGTTTATTGCCAACGGGAGTCCCCCGCGGAAAATACCCCCCCCCCCGTGGCTGAGCGGTATCTAATCACTTCTTATCCTCCCTCCCCAACTACAAAGCAGTCAGAAAACCCCATTGTAGAGGTTTAAACCCTTATATGCAAAGATTTGAAATTGTACAACAAAAGGGAATTTATTCAAGACAGTCAAATTTATTTAGACCTTAAAAATGTTTCGGCTAGTTAGGGAGGGAGGGATATACCTCAAAGGGTGCATTTTAATGCCGAAACATCCCAACTCTCATTGTGCCTTCAAATAAATACGGAATTAGTTCTAAGGGAGAGACACGGGAAGGGTGGGAGAAGAAATTGATATATAATCCCAGGGTATTATCCAAGACTTCTGTTTGGCTAGGGGTTATCTTTTTTTTGGGGGGGGGGGTGTACAAAAAACTTAAGAAACATATAAAAAAATGTAAAACTGATATTTAATCCCTCTTGATTTCTGCGAATATAACTGGTCTATGCTGTTTATATGAAAGTAAAAGAGTAGCATTGAACCCCAAAATGAGCAGAATTTATTCTGTATAGGAAGGGACTGCCCCTTCTTCATCCCAACCTCTACCTCATTGTCGTAGAAACTTCGGAGGGGGGGGTGCTTATTCGATCAGAAATTGAGAGTTTCTGGTCCTTTTTTATAAGTCAAAAATGATTGGAGACCAACCAGCCGCTGAGGGGGGGGGGGGGGGTAAACGCCTTGACTCAGTGCCAACTGCCCAAAAGTTTGGTTTTGTTAAACTATGTAACTTCAGTTAGGCTAAGCTTCACTTTGGTTCTCAAGTCTACTTGTGTATTATGCGCCACTCACTCAAGTTTACGCTTTGTACAATTCAAGAGCACACCAATTTTTTCGTTAGTTTCTTCGTTACTTTAGAAATATATGTGGGCTATGGATTTGCACATTAGGGGGGGGGGGGGGGGTAAAGTATAGCGGGTCTGCATGCACAATGTGTTTGGTACAATTATTCTGCATGTTAGATAGATAGATAATTGTATTTTAAAGCCAAATATACGGCCATGAACACAATCAAATAACATAAATGAAAGGCACAAATAACATAAAATTTGGTGAGCGATCATCATAAAGCACTTAATTGAAACACTACGTTAACCTAATAATAGTACTTAATACTTGGAAAAACGGTCTTGCGAGTTTTATACAGCATAAATTTGAATGAGTAGCCCATAATAAACAAGTACCAAAACTCCTTCCCCCTTCGAAAATTAAAAAAAAATTAAACTCAAATAAAATTCTCAAATTTGGGAAGCCCTATATTCCTTAAGGGCTGTTTTCGCGAGATTCCTGGAAAAACTATCCTACTTGGTCGCATGTCTCGAAAACCGCTGGAAAACGAAAATGGGAAAGTGGAAAGTCAAAACGGTGCTTAGTGCACGAAAACTAGCGGAATACGTTTCAGGACCACTATCTATCTTATCTGCGCTTTGGAACAGGAACTGGCCCTCTTCATTCGTACCACAACAATCCACGTTCTTCGGCCTATTTGAAAATTGCGCCAGAAATATGGTTTCCAACTCAATGATGCTAAAATGTCTTCACTTGGGGCCGCTTTAAAATTATCTTGAGGTGGTAAAATAAACACTTCACTTGAGGCTAGTTCAAAATCAGTATGAGGAAGTTCACCGGTATATTTTCTAACATTAAAGTCTTAGATCTCATTAAATAATATTGACGTGTCAATAGAAGGGCTGGAGGTTGGAAGGGTGAATAAATTGTCCATATCTGCGTTGCCACTTGAATGGGTGAGTCAATTGCTTAGTAAAACGTCACTGGTTGAAATAGCGTATCCAATAAAGGGTCACCAGTAGAAGGCTTCGAAACTGATCCAAAATTTTCCAACTCTTTGTTCATTAAAAAGTCAAATTCTGCGTTATTGTCTATAGTTGGGTCACTGCTTGAAGGGCACCCGTATCTGAGTTGGAGCTTAAAGGGGCGAATAAATTTCCAAACAAAGCGTCATTAATTGATGGGGCGAATAGATTGCCCGAATCTACATTGCCAGTTGAAGACACATAGAAATTGTCTAGTAAAGGGTTGATATTTGATGGGGCGAATAAATTGCCATTATCTGCATTGCCAGTTAGAGAATTTAAATTGTCTAGTAAATGGTCACTAGTGGATAGGGCGAATAAATTGCTCGTATCCGAGTTGGAGCTTGAGGGGGCATTATAAAGTGTCTAATGAATTGCTTGAAAGGGCGCCCGTATCTGGGTTGTAAGATGTAGGGGCATATAAATTTCCCAAATCGGGGTCTGAATATCGCCCCTTTTTCTCTGGAGGGGTTTCCTCAAAATTATCAAAAATACCATACTCTTTCAGGACTGATTCGGTAAGATCATCCATTTTTCCTGTGTAAGCTTCACCACCTCGTAAGATACTAGCTTAGTCAGGACAAGGTATCTTTCGTTCCTTTTTCTTGCACAGGAATATCTAAATTGGGTTATTTACCGGTCAATCGTCTGTTAGCTAACACTGTTCTTTGTAGCCAATTTGCTTTTAGGCTATCGGTACTGGTGCATTATGCGGGCACTACTATATACTGTATGTGGAATGTTATATAGGAAATGTTACAGTGAAATAGAAGAGACATATACCCGGTACTGAAACACTTGTTGGAGCGGAACTGATCTAACATAAATGTTAAAATTATAATTTAGAATTTGCCCAAGACTGAAAAAGAGACAGTTGAAATCTTACAGGATAAGGGGTTATTGCCTAAGACAATAGAGTGCAAAAAGGGGCACATCATTACTTTATACTAGCATGAGAAGCATATTGGACAATATTGGAGGTGTTGTGTATAGTAATAGAAGAAAAAAGTCGGTTTGCGTGTCAATACGTGGTTTGCTAATAGTAGAATACCCCTTGTTACTGCAGTTCGTTTCATTTATTTCTGGGCTAACGAATGGTCGTCTGTTGACATGTGTGAGCAAGATCTAGGAATTTCTAAACATACGGTAGTCGATTGGAATAACTATCTCCGTGAAGTGTGCGTGTTCTCTATGCAACAGAAAAACTGTGGGAAAATTGGAGGAGTTGTATCAGCTTACTTAGCCGAGCACATGTGGCGTGCGGCAGTGAAGGCTGAAGGCACCGATTATTTTTCAGCGATTGTGAAGGACATTACAGCGTTCTGGGCGCATAACTGTAATTTGTAATTCTTATTATTTTGTTCATAAAGCATTATAACCGGGTATCTATCTCTCTCGTTTGACTAGTTTCCTTGATACAGTATATAGCGGTGTGTAGGATATAATGTACAAGTAACGTATACTCTTGTGCGAGGAAAGGAGAAAAATTGCTTTATCCCCCCAAACATGATACTCGAAATCACCTTGTCCTTCCCGCTCTCCCTAAAAAAGAAAACCGTTCCAGAAAGTTTCAGCTCGATTCTCAACTGTGAGACAAAACAGAGTTGGCTCATCTAAACCTTTGAAATACTCACTTGCGAAGAGAAAAGCCCCCCATCCCCTCTTATCGAAATCTGTATCCATCAATACGCATAAAATAGCCTAATAACGATTATCACTCCATAAAATACAGCTTTGGGCCAAAGTGAGACTTAGTTTGAATACTTAACTTTTACCTATGAAAGAAGCCTAATGTCAGGCTCGAACCCATGACCCCGAGATTGGGAGTCTAAGCTAGTTGGACTCTTTTTTGGTTTTACACCTTTTTGACTTTAATGTAAACAAATCGAAAGGTTTCCTTCAGAGTTTCAGACACTTACGATTGGCCCATACAACAACGGCCCATAGTAACCGAAGATTTAAAACACGTTTTGACAAAAAACTATTAGTGATATTTTTTTTTCATTTAAAGCTGATTGAGGAATGATAGCTATCATTTAAAGTTTATCTTGATAATAAAAGTTAATTGCGAAACACATGTTTGGGAATTAAAAAATGAATTCGAAACTCCTCGAAAAGGGGGGTGGATCAAGATAAAAAGGGTACAGTTGAAGTCAGCTTGGTCGAAAACCGGCTATTGTTGGTTTTCAGCCCCCAATTTTGAAAACCTGAAAAAAAGGATATTTTAGCATATGCATGAACATCACAGGAAGCTATTTAAGAGCTTATTTGAAAGTTAATAATTGTATCTACGTGCTCTATATAATTTTGATAACACCATCATAAAGTGCCATATGGCACCAAAATGGCTCTCTGGTGCCATTTCTGGAATGGGAATTCTATGAAGCGTGACAAGTGTGCTATTAAATATCCATTGTCGACACTTGACGTTTGCATTCCCCCTCTCTTAGCCCCTTAGTATAGGAAAACTAAAAAACACGTTCTAAAAAAAAAACACTCCCAAATAAAACAAAGAATCATTTAAATTTGATTTAGGAATAGTAACTGTTCTAGGAAAAGATTCATTTTTTTTTTGCCATATAGCTCCAATTTTGCCCAACAAGATCAAAATGGCAGTGATTAAAAATTCTGGGATAGCGTTTCTATTGAAAACCATTCAAAATCTATATATAGAATCCTACCCCTAAGAAAAATCAAGTTTGCTTTATCTTTTTTTCTATAAGTATTCCTCCTACACGCGCTCTAGGCAATATTTTTGTACCCTAATTTTTCTACCCATCCTAAATTTTCTAAAGTATCAACCTCCACCCCTGCCCTCCCAAGGGCAGTAAATTGTTATAAAATTTGGTTTCGATTAATTCGGTATGACTTGTAATCACTTACTAGGCAAATGTAAACAGAAGGTGTCTGGGTAGTATTAGGATTATAGACTAACCTCAAGATTACCATCGTAGCTTGAAATTCTCAGTACTTTAGGCAGAAATAACAGGTGTTTCTGGAGTTAAAGCTATGGTTTATATATTTGTTACTTTGAATGATATTAAACAGGGGTAATAATCAGGATAACGAAAGGGAGTGAGGGGTGGGGGGTAAATTTATTTTTAAAATCTGTGGTGGCGGCATTATTTTTTTGTTGTTCTTTTTTATTTAATGCAAATACTAAAAAGACATTTTTCAAAATCTAATGTGGGATAAGGGCGAGCCAATTGTTTCCTTAACTGTTTTTCCTTTCTTATATGCCGAGAGAAGTTTTGCTAGCAGGCTCGATCTATGGCGCAAAAAGAGAGAATTACTCTTATAAAAATCGGGCTTCTCCATCCGTTAAAAGCGAAAAAGATAAAAGGGAAGAATTTGATAGAGTAGAAAGTATCAACAATAATATTGGTCTGCTTATATTTTTTTGGACAAGAGCCTCTCCATTTTTTTCTCCTGAATTACTCATAAGTATGATAAATTGTCTAGGATTTAAATAAGGTTACCAAATTGTCTTTTGAATATTCTATGGTCTTTCTTTTGTGTATTTTGGTTTCTGTTGGCAACTGGCAATGAATAATAGGGAATGTGAAAGTCAATATCTTATCAATTCATGTGATTTTCCTTCACTAATTTGCAGCAAGTGAAGAAAAACGAAACTTCTAACTTTCCCTCTCGAAACTTCATGAATAAGCCGGCACGTAGTACATTCTAGATGGAAAGTCTACAAGGAACCCTAGTTCCAATAATCGGAAACGTCGGGAAATAATAGTACACCTAATAAACATTAGTTGCAAATTTAATTCCTGCTCCTTTGTTTTTTTCCCAAAAATTTTCAGGAATTACCTTTTGTACAAGTAATTTACTTATTAAAGTTCTTCCTTGTAGAAACTTTCAGGGAAATATGATGGGACTCAGTGGGGATTGTAAAGCAAATGGGGAGATCTTTCTGAAAATTCAGAAAATTATATACATCTGTTCTTATTGTGTACGTACTTTGGTTACAAGTAGTTATAAACACCTTTTGCATATTTACCCTCTCCCAAATAACGATGATCCTGGCTACGCCACTGATTGTGCGCCAGGCAGAGCCGTATCCCGGGTTTTTTGGGGGGTGTTGGGGTTACAAACGGATTTTTTCCGGGGGGAGGGGGGTACAAAAATTTTTTTTTTTAAATGCATCAAAAACTGTTTATATTCATTTTGTTACGTTTTAATGAGTCGGACAAACATTTTGGGGGGGGGGGGGTCAAACCGCCTAACCCCTCTGGATACGGCCTTAGCACCAGGGTTTCCGATTCTTAGTGACAATGTTTTTTTGTACTATGAACGTTTTTGTATTCACTGTGAAAATAATGTTTGGAAGTAAAGGAAAAATACAATTTAACAATTACTTTTGCAAAAGAGTTATAGTTTAAGAAAAATTATCCAACAATCATATTTGAGTTGCAATTACACTAGTTAGAGAAGGAGAAGTGCTTATGTTAAGATTTGGCTGTTTTGACTAAATCATCATGGAGGGGTTTCTTGCTCTTTTTCGATTCTATAAAAATTATTATTGTACTACAAAACTGTTGTTCAGTTGAATCTGAGTTAAAAATTACTATTTAAAAAATAATTTTACGTGCGAAATACTTGGTACTTGACAATAGTAGAAAGGGGGGTTCTACTCCAGAACGAACCACGTGGTTTATGGTCCTTATTTGGGCATAGCCTCCCTAGGGAGAACACGTGGTAATGTCAGTCGTGACGGGGCACCAAATATGGGCATGGAATCCCCAGGGAGAATGATTGCGTAATCAAAGTGTGTCAATGAACTCTTTTTTCCAAGGTCGATTTGTTTGTTGTTTCTAGATGTAATAACTCCGGGACGAAGGTTGCACATGTGCATTGAATTCTAACGGGAACAATGTTATTGATCTAGGACTCGAGGGGGAAGTGAATTTCCGAGAACTTGATTGCGTAATCGATCGTGAATGTCAAGGTGTCCAGAAATAGGAAACAGTATTTGTTATTGTTGTTCAAGCCAAATGTTATGAGTTTCCAAGGTACCTAACCTGACATGACACATGACACGTGGCACATGACACATGACACGTGACACATGACACATCACACATGACACGACACATGACACATGACGAATGACACATGACACATGACATATGACATAAGAATGACGTAATCAAATAGGACAAATGGATTTTCTGAGAAATTGATTACATAATTGGTAGAACCCTATTAGGAGGTCATGACGGGGGTCCATATATGGACATAGAATGACTTAATCGACTAGGAAAATGGATTTCTGAGAAATTGATTACATAATCAGTAGAACCCTATCAGAAGGTCAAGACGGGAGTCCATACATGGGCATAGAATGACGTAATCGACTAGGACAGTTGGATTTCTGATAAATTGATTAAATAATCGGTAGAACCATATCAGGAGGTCGTGACGGGGCTCCATATATGGACATAGAATGACGTAATCGACTAGGAAAATGGATTTCGGAGAAATTGATTACATAATCAGTAGAACCCTATCAGAAGGTCATGACGGGAGTCCATACATGGGCATTGAATGACGTAATCGACTAGGACAGTTGGAATATTTCAGTAGTGTTTTCTTGCGGCTTACCTTGTCACAGTTACATTCTCTTGATTTTTCAAAGATCATTTTCTATTTCTTTCGTTGAAATGCAAGAGTTGGATTATTTCAGTATTGTTTTGTCGTGGTTTACCTTGTCACAGTTACATTCTCTTGATTTTTCAAAGTTTATTTTGAATTTCTTTCATTGAAATGCAAGAGTTGGAATATTTCAGTAGTGTTTTGTTGTGGTTTACCTTGTCACAGTTACATTCTCTCGATTTTTCAAAGTTCATTTGAATTTCTTTCGTAAGTTCATTTGAATTTCTTTCGTTGAAATGCAAGGGTTGTATTATTTCAGTAGTGTTATGTTGTGGTTTACCTTGTCACAGTTACATTCTCTCGATTTTTCAAAGTTTATTTTGAATTTCTTTCGTTGAAATGCAAGAGTTGGAATATTTCAGTAGTGTTTTGTTGTGTCTTACCATGTCCCAATTCCATTCTCTTATTTTCTCAAAATTCATTTATGATTTCCTCCATTGAAATGAAAGAGTTGGAATTTTTCACTAGTGTTTTGTAGTGGTATACTTTGTCACAGTTACATTCTCAAGATTTTTCATAGTTTATTTGAATTTCTTTCATTGAAATGCAAGGGTTGGATTATTTTAGTAGTGTTTTGTCATAGTTTACCTTGACACAGTTACATTCTCTTGATTTTTCAAAGTTCATTTTGAATTTCTTTCATTGAAATGCAAGAGTTGGAATATTTCAATAGTGTTTTGTTGTGGTTTACCTTGTCACAGTTACATTCTCTTGATTTTTCAAAGTTCATTTTGAATTTCTTTCGTTGAAATGCAAGAGTTGGATTATTTCAGTAGTGTTTTGTCATGGTTTACCTTGTCACAGTTACATTCTCTTTATTTTTCAAAGTTCATTTTGAATTTCTTTCGTGAAATGCAAGAGTTGTATTATTTCAGTTTTCGCGGTTTACCATGTCACAGTTACATTCTATTGATTTTTCAAAGTTCATTTGAATTTCTTTTGTTGAAATGCAGGAGTTGGATTATTTCAGTAGTGTTTTGTCGTGATTTACTTTATCACAATTACATTTTCTTGATTTTTCAAAGTTAATATTGAATTTCTTTCGTTGAAATGCAAGAGTTGGAATATTTCAGTAGTATTTTGTCATGGTTTACCTTGTCACAGTTACATTCTTTGATTTTTCAAAGTTCATTTTGAATTTCTTTCATTGAAATGCAAGAGTTGGAATATTTCAGTAGTGGTTTATCGTGGTTTACCTTGTCACAGTTACATTCTCTTAATTTTTCAAAGTTCATTTTGAATTTCTTTTGTTGAAATGCAAGAGTTGGATTATTTCAGTACTGGTTTGTCGTGGTCTACCTTGTCATAGTTACATTTTTTCGATTTCTCAAAGTTCATTTTGAATTTCATTCATTGAAATGTCAGAGTTGGAATATTTCAGTAGTGTTTTGTCGTGGTCTACCTTGTCACAGTTACATTTTCTTGATTTTTCAAAGTTCATTTTGAATTTCTTTCGTTGAAATGCAAGGGCTGGAATATTTCAGTAGTGTTTTGTTGCGGATTACCTAGTCACAGTTACATTCTCTTGATTTTTCAAACTTCATTTTGAATTTTTTTCGTTGAAATGCAAGAGTTGGATTATTTCACTAGTGTTTTGTGGTGGTTTACCTTGTCACAGATACATTCTCTTGATTTTTCAAAGTTCATTTTGAATTTCATTCATTTAAATGCAAGAGTTGGAATATTTCAGTAGTGTTATGTCGTGGTTTACTTTGTCACAGTTACATTTTCTTGATTTTTCAAAGTTCATTTTGAATTTCTTTCGTTGAAATGCAAGGGTTGGAATATTTCAGTAGTGTTTTGTTGCGGCTTACCTAGTCACAGTTACATTCTCGTTGATTTTTCAAACTTCATTTTGAATTTCTTTCGTTGAAATGCAAGAGTTGGATTATTTCACTGGTGTTTTGTCGTGGTTTACCTTGTCACAGATACATTCTCTTGATTTTTCAAAGTTCATTTTGAATTTCGTTCATTTAAATGCAAGAGTTAGAATATTTCAGTAGTATTTTGTTGTGATTTACTTTATTACACTTACACACTCATCATTTTTCAAAGTTCATTTTACATTTCCTTCGTGGAAACGCAAGGTTTGGATTATTTCAATCATGTTTGATTATGGTTTGCCTTGTCAGAATTACTTTCTCTTAATTTTTCAAAGTTCATTTTGAATTTCTTTCATTGAAATTCAAGAGTTGGAATATTTCAGTAGTGTTTTGACGTGGTTTACCTTATCACAGCTACATTCTCTTGATTTTTCAAAGTTCATTTTGAATTTCATTCATTGAAATGCAAGAGTTGGAATATTTCAGTAGTGTTATGTCGTGGTTTACTTTGTCACAGTTACATTCTCTTGATTTTTCAAAGTTCATTTGAATTTCTTTCCTTGAAATGCAAGGGTTGGAATATTTCAGTAGTGTTTTGTTGCGGCTTACCTAGTCACAGTTACATTCTCTTGATTATATGAGTTGGACTATTTCAGTAGTGTTTTGTTGTGGTTTACCGTGTCACAGTTACATTTTCATGATTTTTCAAAGTTCATTTTGAATTTCGTTCATTTAAATGCAAGAGTTGGAATATTTCAGTAGTGTTTTGTTGTGGCTTACTTTGTCACAGTTACATTGTCTTGATTTTTCAAAGTTCATTTTGAATTTCTTTCGTTGAAATGCATGATTTGGAATATTTCAGTAGTGTTTTGTTGTAGTTTACCGTGTCACAGTTACATTGTCTTGATTTTTCAAAGTTCATTTTGAATTTCTTTCATTGAAATGCAAGAGTTAGAATATTTCAGTAGCGTTTTCTTGTGGTTTACCTTGTCACAGTTACATTCTCTCGATTTTTAAAAGTTCATTTTGAATTTCTTTCATTGAAATGCAAGAGTTGGAATATTTCAATAGTGTTTTGTTGTGGTTTACCTTATCCCAGTTACACTCTCTTGATTTTTCCAAGTTCATTTTGAATTTCTTTCGTTGAAATCCAAGGGTTGGTTTATTTCAGTAATGGTTTGTAATGGTTTACCATGTCACAGTTACATTCTCTTGATTTTTCAAAGTTCATTTTGAATTTCTTTCATTGAAATGCAAGAGTTGGAATATTTCAATAGTGGTTTGTTGTGACTTACCTTGTCACAGTTACATTCTCTTGATTTTTCAAAGTTCATTTTGAATTTCTTTCGTTGAAATGCAAGAGTTGGAATATTTCAGTAGTGTTATGTAGTGGTTTACTTTGTCACAGTTACATTCTTTTGTTTTTTCAAAGTTCATTTTGAATTTCTTTCATTGAAATGCAAGAGTTGGAATATTTCACTAGTGGTTTGTTGCGGCTTACCTAATCACAGTTACATTCTCTTGATTTTTCAAAGTTCATTTTGAATTTCATTCGTTGAAATGCAAGAGTTGGAATATTTCAGTAGCGTTTCGTTGTGGTTTACCTGGTCACAGTTAAATTCGCTTGATTTTTCAAAGTTCATTTTGGATTTCTTTCTTTGAAATGTAAGTTGGAATATTTCAGAAGCGTTTTGTCGTGGTTTACCTTGTCACTGTTACATTCTCTTGATTTTTCAAATTCATTTTCGATTTCTTTCATTTAAATGCAAGAGTTGGAATATTTCAGTAGTGTTTTGTTGAGGTCTACCTTGTCACAGTTAAATTCTCTTGATTTTTCAAAGTTAATTTTGAATTTCTTTAATTGAAATGTAAGAGTTGGAATATTTCAATAGTGTTTTTTCGTGGTTTAACTTGTCACAGTAACATTCTCTTAATTTTTCAAAGTTGGTCTTGGATTTCCTTCATTGAAATGCAAGAGTTGGAATATTTCAGTAGTGTTTTGTCGTGGTATACCATGTCACAGTTACAATCTCTTGATTTTTCAAAGTTCAATTTCGATTTCTTTCATTGAAATGCAAGAGTTGGAATATTTCAGTAGTGTTGTGTTGTGCTGTACCTTGTCACAGTTACATTCTCTTAATTTTTCAAAGTTCATTTTGAATTTCTATCGGTGAAATGCAAGAGTTGGATTATTTCAGTAGTGTTTTGTCATGGTTTACTTTGTCACAGTTACATTTTATTTATTTTTCAACGTCAATTTTTAATTTCATTCATTTAAATGTAAGAGTTGACTTATTTCATAATTGTTTTGTCATAGTCTACCTTGTCACAGTTAAATTTTCTTGATTGTTCAAATTTCATTTTGTATTTGTTTCGTTGAAGTTATAGAGTTTGAATATTTCAGTAGTGTTTTTTATGGTTTACCTTGTCACAGTTACACTTTCTTGATTTTCCAACGTTAATATTAGTTTTTTTTTCTTAAAATTCAAGAGTTGGAATACTTCAGTAGTGTTTTATCGTGGTTTACCTTGTCACAGTTACATTCGCTTGATTTTTCAAAGTTAATTTTGATTTTATATAGTTGAAATGCAAGAGTTGGAATATTGCAGAAGCGTTTTGTCGTGGTTTACCTTGTCACAGTTATATTCTCTTGATTTTTCAAAGTTCATTTTAAATTTGTTTCATTGAAATGCAAGAGTTGAAATATTTCAGTAGTGTTTTGTTATGGTTTAAGAATTCATTTAATTTCTCTTGATTTTTCAAAGTTCATTTTAAATTTCTTTCGTTGAAAAGCAAGAGTTGGAATATTTCAGTAGTGTTTTGTCGTGGTTTACTTTGTCACAGTTACATTCTCATGATTTTCCATAGTTCATTTGAATTTCTTTCCTTGAAATACAAGTGTTGGAATATTTCTGTAGTGTTTTGTTGATGCTTACCTTGTCACAGTTACATTCTCTTGATTTTTCAAAGTTCATTTTAGAATTTCTTTCATTGAAATGCAAGAGTTTGAATATTTCAGTAGTGTTTTGACATGGTTTACCTTTTCGCACTTACATTCTCTTGATTTTTCAAAGTTCATTTTAGATTTCTTTCATTGAAATGCAAGAGTTGTTATATTTCAGTAGTGTTTTGTCGTGGTTTACATTGTCACAGTTACATTCTCTTGATTTTTCAAAGTTCATTATGGATTTCTCTCGTTGAAATGCAAGAGTTGAATTATTTCGGTAGTGTTTTGTCGTGGTTTACTGTGTCACAGTTACATTCTCTTGATTTTTCAAAGTTCATTTTGGATTTCTTTCGTTGAAATGCAAGAGTTGGAATATTTCAATAGTGTTTTGTCATGGTTTACCTTCTCACAGTTACATTCTTTTAATTTTTCAAAGTTCCTTTTGAATTTCTTTCTTTGAGATGCAAGAGTTGGAATATTCAATAGTGTTTTCTCGTGGTTTACCGTGTCACACTTGCAGTCTCTTGATTTTTCAAAGTTCATTTTGGATTTCTTTCATTGAAATGCAAGAGTTGGAATATTTCAGTAGTGATTTTTATGGCTTACCTTGTCGCAGTTACATTCTCTTGATTTTTCAAAGTTCATTTTGAATTTCTTTAATTGAAATGAAAGAGTTGTAATATTTGTCTAGTGCTTTGTCATGGCGTACCTTGTCACAGTTACAATCTATTGATTTTTCAAAGTTCATTTTGAATTTCTTTCATTGAAATGCAAGAGATGGATTATTTCAGTAGTGTTTTGTCGTGGTTTACCTTGTCAAAGTTACATTTTCTTAATTTTTCAAAGTTCATTTGAATTTCTTTCATTGAAATTCAAGAGTTGGATTATTTCAGTAGTGTTTGGTTATGGTATACCTTGTCATAGTTACATTCTCTTGATTTTTCAAAGTTCCTTTTGGATTTCTTTCATTGAAATGCAAGAGTTAAAATATTTCAATAGGTTTCTCGTGGTTTACCTTACCACACTTACATTCTCTTGATTTTTCAAAGATCATTTTGGATTTCTTTCGTTGAAATGCAAGAGTTGGAATATTTCAGTAGTGTTTTGCCTTGGTTTACTTTGTCAGAGTTACATTCTCTTAATTTTTCAAAGTTCATTTTGGATTTTGTTCGTTGAAATGCAAGAGTTGGAATAATTCAGTAGTGTTTTGTCATGGTTTACTATGTCACAGTTACATTCTCTTGATTTTTCAAAGTTCATTTCTTTCGTTGAAATATGTTTTGTTGTGCTTTACCTTGACACAGTTACATTTTCTTGATTTTTGCTAGGTTAGGTTAGGTTAGGCTAGATCAAGTTAGGTTAGGTTAGGTTAGGTTAGGTTAAGTTAGGTTAGGTTAGCCTACGTACGCGCGCGTACGTAGGCTAACCTAACTTAACCTAACCTAACCTAACTTGATCTAGCCTAAACCACGGTAAACCACGACAAAACACTACTGAAATAATCCATCTCTTGCATTTCAATGAAAGAAATTCAAAATGAACTTTGAAAAATCAATAGAATGTAACTGTGACAAGGTACACCATGACAAAACACTACACAAATATTCCAACTCTTGCATTTCAATGAAAGAAATTCAAAATGAACTTTGAAAAATCAAGAAAATTTAACTGTGACAAGGTAAACCATAACCAAACACTACTGAAATATTTCAACTCTTGCATTTCAACGAAAGAAATTCAAAATGAACTTAAAAAATCAAGAGAATGTAACTTTGACAAGGTAAACCACGACAAAACACTTGAAATATTCCAACTCTTGCTTTTCAACGAAAGAAATTCAAAAGGAACTTTGAAAAATTAAGAGAATGTAACTGTGACATGGTAAACCATGACAAAACTCTACTGAAATATTCCAACTCTTGCATTTCAACGAAATAAATCCAAAATGAACTTTGAAAAATCAAGAGAATGTAACTGTGACAAGTTAAACCACGACAAAACACTACTGAAATACTTCAACTCTTGCATTTCAACGAGAGAAATCCATAATGAACTTTGAAAAATCAAGAGAATGTAACTGTGACAAGGTAAACCATGACAAAACACTACTGAAATATAACAACTCTTGCATTTCAATTAAAGAAATCCAAAATGAACTGAAAAATCAAGAAAATGTAACTGTGACAAGGTAAACCATAACAAAACACTACTGAAATATTCAAACTCTTGCATTTCAATGAAAGAAATTCAAAATGAACTTTGAAAAATCAAGAGAATGTAGCTGTGACAAGGTAAGCAGCCACAAAACACTACTGAAATATTCCAACCCTTGTATTTCAAGGAAAGAAATTCAAATGAACTATGAAAAATCATGAGAATGTAACTGTGACAAAGTAAACCACGACATAACACTACTGAAATATTCCAACTCCTGCATTTCAACTAATGAAATTAAAAATGAACTTTGAAAAATCAAGAGAATGTAACTTTGAAATTGTAAACCACGACAAAACACTAATGAAATATTTCAACTCTTGCATTTCACTGACAGAAATTCAAAATGAACTTTGAAAAATCAAGATAATGTAACTGTGACAAGGTAAACCACGACAAAACGCTTCTGAAATATTCCAACTCTTGCATTTCAACTAAAGAAATTCAAAATGAACTTTGAAAAATCAAGCGAATGTAACTGCGACAAGCTAAACCACGACAAAACACTACTTAAATATTCCAACTCTTGCATTTTAATGAAAGAAAACAGAAATGAACTTTGGAAAATCAAGAAAATGTAACTGTGACAAGGTAAACCACAACAAAACACTACTGAAATATTCCAACTCAATCATTTCAATGAAAGAAATTCAAAATGAAATTTGAAAAATCAAGCGAATGTAACTGTGACAAGGTAAACCACGACAAAACACTACTGAAATATTCCAACTCTTGCATTTCAAGGAATGAAATTCAAAATGAACTTTGAAAAGTCAAGAGAATATATCTGTGACAAGGTAAACCATGACAAAACACTACTGAAATATTCCAACTCTTGCATTTCAACTATAGTAATTCAAAATTAACTTTGAAAAATAAAGATAATGTAACTGTGACAATGTATAGCACTACAAAACACTACTGAAATATTCCAACTCTTGCATTTCAATGAAAGAAATCGAAATTGAACTTTGAAAAATCAAGAGATTGTAACTGTGACATGTTATACCACGACAAAACACTACTGAAATATTCCAACTCTTGCATTTCAATGAAAGAAATCCAATACGAACTTTGAAAAATTAAGAGAATGTAACTGTGACAAGGTAAACCACGAAAAAACACTATTGAAATATTCCAACTCTTACATTTCAATGAAAGAAATTCAAAATGAACTTTGAAAAATCAAGAGAATTTAACTGTGACAAGGTAGACCTCAACAAAACACTACTGAAATATTCCAACTCTTGCATTTAAATGAAAGAAATCGAAAATGAATTTGAAAAATCAAGAGAATGTAACAGTTACAAGGTAAACCACGACAAAACGCTTCTGAAATATTCCAACTCTTACATTTCAACGAAAGAAATCCAAAATGAACTTTGAAAAATCAAGTGAATTTAACAGTGACCAGGTAAACCACAACGAAACGCTACTGAAATATTCCAACTCTTGCATTTCAACGAATGAAATTCAAAATGAACTTTGAAAAATCAAGAGAATGTAACTGTGATTAGGTAAGCCGCAACAAACCACTAGTGAAATATTCCAACTCTTGCATTTCAATGAAATAAATTAAAAATGAACTTTGAAAAAACAAAAGAATGTAACTGTGACAAAGTAAACCACTACATAACACTACTGAAATAATCCAACTCTTGCATTTCAACGAATGAAATTCAAAATGAACTTTGAAAAATCAAGAGAATGTAACTGTGACAAGGTAAGTCACAACAAACCACTATTGAAATATTCCAACTCTTGCATTTCAATGAAAGAAATTCAAAATGAACTTTGAAAAATCAAGAGAATATAACTGTGAAATGGTAAACCACTACAACCCACTAGTGAAATAATCAAACTCTTGGATTTCAATGAAAGAAATTCAAAATGAACTTTGAAAAATCAAGAGAATGTAACTCTGATAAGGTAAACCACAACAAAACACTATTGAAATATTCCAACTCTTGCATTTCAATGAAAGAAATTCAAAATGAACTTTAAAAAATCGAGAGAATGTAACTGTGACAAGGTAAACCTCAACAAAACACTACTGAAATATTCCAACTCTTGCATTTAAATGAAAGAAATCGAAAATGAATTTGAAAAATCAAGAGAATGTAACAGTGACAAGGTAAACCACGACAAAACGCTTCTGAAACATTCCAACTCTTACATTTCAACGAAAGAAATCCAAAATGAACTTTGAAAAATCAAGTGAATTTAACAGTGACCAGGTAAACCACAACGAAACGCTACTGAAATATTCCAACTCTTGCATTTGAACGAATGAAATTCAAAATGAACTTTGAAAAATCAAGAGAATGTAACTGTGATTAGGTAAGCCGCAACAAACCACTAGTGAAATATTCCAACTCTTGCATTTCAATGAAAGAAATTCAAAATGAACTTTGAAAAAACAAAAGAATGTAACTGTGACAAAGTAAACCACTACATAACACTACTGAAATATTCCAACTCTTGCATTTCAACGAAAGAAATTCAAAATGAACTTTGAAAAATCAAGAGAATGTAACTGTGACAAGGTAAGTCACAACAAACCACTATTGAAATATTCCAACTCTTGCATTTCAATGAAAGAAATTCAAAATGAACTTTGAAAAATCAAGAGAATGTAACTGTGAAATGGTAAACCACGACAAACCACTAGTGAAATAATCCAACTTGCATTTCAACGAAAGAAATTCAAAATGAACTTTGAAAAATCGAGAGAATGTAACTGTGACAAGGTAAACCACAACAAAACACTATTGAAATATTCAAACTCTTGCATTTCAATGAAAGAAATTCAAAATGATCTTTGAAAAATCGAGAGAATGTAACTGTGACAAGGTAAACCACAACAAAACCCTACTGAAATATTCCAACTCTTGCATTTCAATGAATGAAATTCGAAATGAACTTTGAAAAATCAAGAAAATGTAACTGTGATATGGTAAACCACGACAAAACACTACTGAAATATTCCAACTCTTGCATTTCAACGAAAGAAATTCAAAATGAACTTTGAAAACTTAAGAGAATGTAACTGTGACAAAGTAAGCCACAACAAAACACTACTGAAATATTCCAACTCTTGCATTTAAATGAAAGAAATTCAATATGAACTTTGAAAAATCAATAGAATGTAACTGTGACACTGTAAACCACAACAAAACACTACTGAAATAATCCAACTCTTGCATTTCAGGGACATAAATTCAAAATGAACTTTGAAAAATCAATAGAATGTATCTGTGACAAGGTAAACCACGACAAAACACTAGTGAAATAATCCAACTCTTGCATTTCAACGAAAGAAATTCAAAATGAACTTTGAAAAATCAAGAGAATGTAACTGTAACTAGGTAAGCCGCAACAAGACACTACTTAACTATTCCAACCCCTTGAATTTAAATGAAATAACATCAATGAAATATGACAAATCAATAAACTGTAACTGTGATAAGATAAACAACGACAAAACACTACTGAAAAAATGTAATTCTGTCATTTCACCGTAAGAAATTCAAAATGAACTTTAAAAAATAATAGAATATAAATGCGACAAGGTAAACCATGACAATACACTACTGAAATATTCTAACTCTTGCATTTCAATGAAAGAAATTTAAAAGAAGTTTGAAAAATCAAGAGAATGTAACTGTGACAAGGTAAACCACAACAAAACACTACTGAAATATTCCAACTCTTGCATTTCAACGAAAGAAATTCAAAATGAAATTTGAAAAATCAAGAGAATGTAACTGTGACAAAGTAAACCACAACAAAACACTACTGAAATATTCTAACTCTTGCATTTAAATGAAAGAAATTCAAAATGAACTTTGAAAAATCAAGAAAATGTAACTGTGACACGGTAAACCACAACAAAACACTACTGAAATAATCCAACTCTTGCATTTCAGCGAAAGAAATTCAAAATGAGCTTTGAAAAATCAAGAGAATGTATCTGTGACAAGGTAAACCACGACAAAACACTAGTGAAATAATCCAACTCTTGCATTTCAACGAAAGAAATTCAAAATGAACTTTGAAAAATCAAGAGAATGTAACTGTGACTAGGTAAGCCGCAACAAAACACTACTGAAATATTCCAACCCTTGCATTTCAAGGAGAGAAATTCAAATGAACTTTGAAAAATCAAGAGAATGTAACTGTGACAAGGTAAACCACAACAAACCACTATTGAAATATTCCAACTCTTACATTTCAATGAATGAAATTCAAAATGAACTTTGAAAAATCAAGAGAATGTAACTGTGATAAGGTAAACCACGACAAAACACTACTGAAATATTCCAACTCTTGCATTTCAATGAAAGAAATTCAAAATGAACCTTGAAAAAACAATAGAATACAACTGTGAAAATGTAAACCAAGACAAAACAGTACTTAAATATTCCAACTCGTGCATTTCAATAAAAGAACTTCAAAATGAAAATTGAAAAATCGATAGAATGTAAATTTGAAAAAGAAAACCACGTCACAACTGTAATGAAATAATCCAAATTTTGCATTTCAACGAAAGAAATTCAAAATGAACTTTGAAAAATAAAGAGAAAGTAAATGTGACAAGGTAAACCACGAAAAACCACTACTGAAATATTCCAACTCTTGCATTTCAATGAAAGAAATTCAAAATGAACTTTGAAAAATCAAAGAATGTAAGTGTGACAAGGTAAACCATGACAAAACACTACTGAAATATTCCAACTCTTGTATTTCAACGAAAGAAATTCAATATGAACTTTGAAAAATCAAGAGAATGTAACTGTGAAAAAGTAAATCACGACAAAACACTACTGAAATAATCCAACTCCTGCATTTCAACGAAAGAAATTCAAATGAACTTTGAAAAATCAATAGAATGTAACTGTGACATGGTAAACCGCGAAAACTGAAATAATTAAACTCTTGCATTTCACGAAAGAAATTCAAAATGAACTTTGAAAAATCAAGTGAATGTAACTGTGACAAGGTAAACCATGACAAAACACTACTGAAATAATCCAACTCTTGCATTTCAACGAAAGAAATTCAAAATGAACTTTGAAAAATCTAGAGAATGTAACTGTGACAAGGTAAACCACAATAAAACACTATTGATATATTCCAACTCTTGCATTTCAATGAAAGAAATTCAAAATGAACTTTGAAAACTCAAGAGAATGTAACTGTGTCAAGATAAACTATGACAAACACTACTAAAATAATCCAACCCTTGCATTTCAATGAAAGAAATTCAAATGAACTTTGAAAAATCAAGAGAATGTAACTGTGACAAAGTAAACCACGACAAAACACTACTGAAATATTCCAACTCTTGCATTTCAAAGAAAGAAATTCAAAATGAACTTTGAAAAATCAAGAGAATGTAACTGTGACAAGGTAAACCACAACAAAACACTACTGAAATATTCCAACTCTTGCATTTCAATGAAAGAAATTCAAAATGAACTTTGAAAAATCGAGAGAATGTAACTGTGACACGGTAAACCACAACATATCACTACTGAAATAATACAACCCTTGCATTTCAACGAAAGAAATTCAAATTGAACTTTGAAAAATCAAGAGAATGTAACTGTGACAAGGTAAACCACAACAAAACACTACTGAAATAATACAACCCATGCATTTCAACGAAAGAAATTCGAAATGAACTTTGAAAAATAAAGCTAATGTAACTGTGACAAGGTAAACCACCACATAACACTAATGAAATGTTCCAACTCTTGTATTTCAACGAATGAGATACAAAATAAACATTGAAAAATCAAGATAATGTAACTGTGACATTGTAAACCATGACAAAACACTACTGAAATAATCTAACTCTTGCATTTCAACGAAAGAAATCGAAAATGATCTTTGAAAAATCAAGAGAATGTAACTGTGACAAGGTAAGCCGCAACAAAACACTACTGAAATATTCCAACTGTCCTAGTCGATTACGTCATTCAATGCCCATGTATGGACTCCCGTCATGACCTTCTGATAAGGGTTCTACTCATTATGTAATCAATTTCTCCGAAATCCATTTTCCTAGTCGATTACGTCATTCTATGTCCATATATGGACCCCCGTCACGATCTCCTGATATGGTTCTACCGATTATTTAATCAATTTATCAGATATCCAACTGTCCTAGTCGATTACGTCATTCTATGCCCATGTATGGACTCCCGTCATGACCTTCTGATAGGGTTCTACTGATTATGTAATCAATTTCTCAGAAATCCATTTTCCTAGTCAATTACGTCATTCTATGCCCATATATGGACCCCCGTCACGACCTCCTGATATGGTTCTACCGATTATGTAATCAATTTCTCAGAAAATCCATTTGTCCTAGTTGATTACGTCATTCTTGTGTCATATGTCATGTGTCATTCGTCACGTGTCATGTGTCATGTTTCGTGTCATGTGTCATGTGTCATTTGTCATGTGTCATGTGTCATGTGTCATGTGTCATGTCAGGTTAGGTTAGGTACCTTGGAAACTCATAACATTTGGCTTGAACAACAATAACAAATACTGTTTCCCGGAAACTCATAACATCTGCATCGAGCGTTCACTTACAACAACAACAACAACATTGACCTTGACATTTGCCTCGGAAACAACAACAAATACTATTTCTGGATCATAACATTCGCTGAGAGCGTGCCAAAAACACATCTGGAAAAAGAGACCATGAAGAAAGAGGTCATTGACCCCATTAACCACGTGTTCTCCCTAGGGAGGCTATGCCCATATTTGGGGTGCAAAAAAGTTATAGGTGGCAGCAGGGGTGAGGGACAGTGTCAATAGGGGCATCTCTACTGACAATTTCTTGAAAAACTCGTTTTTTTGGCTACTATTGACTGTTGTTTGCTCGTTTACTATTATGCAGCTAATGCTACAACTTAGATGATCCGCAAAATTAACCTTTGTTTACTGTATTGCATTTACATCTAACTTCATGTGTCTTTAGTTGTGCAGTGTCGCCTTCACGGTTGTTGTCAATGCTCCATCCTGATGTTTTTTTTTTTTCAAGGCTGCTGAATTTTCTGGTGCTAATGCAGAGAAGCTGAGGGAGTTGATTGTTCAGCACAAGTAGTACTTTCTTTCAAAATCGTATTTCAGATTGCAGTTTTAAGTGAAAACTTTAATTCCTTGACTAATTTCGTGAAATTGATATTTACCCCACTTTTTATATAGAATTCCTTGGAATGGTATTATAAATACTTTCTGTTTATTGTTTCGTGTTCTTTTTTTTTTAATTGGTAATATTTTAGTTTTTCACCTCTGTGTAAATAAATTCCTTTTTGCCCACCCCCTTCCCTCTCCTCTTCAGCACCATCCCTGGCTATATAATTTAAAGCTTGGAGGTGCCAAAACCCTTGTAGGCTGGGGTATCTCTGATGACCCATGGTGGGTAACAATAGTTATAAGCTCATCAAGTCTAATCAGGAGATTTAGAACTATGGTGTTTGTCCAGAATTTTTTCTCTTTTACTTACATTATGTTTATGTGGAGCTATATAGGCCTACTGTGCTGCAAAATTGCAATCCAAGCTTTAAGTTTCAATGGCATAATTCCTTGTCAGAATTGTGAGGATTTCTTTCCTTGATAAAGGTCTTCATTTGCCTTAAAAAAAATATGTGTATTTTTCTTAACTTATTTTAGGTATTACAAAAATTAATTATAAAAGACAAAGTTTTTCCGAGGGAAGTAAAGAGCGAACTTGAAACTTAAAACGAACAAAATTATTACTTCACAGCCTATCTAACATATCAATAAAACTGGTGCAAATAAATCAACTGGTGCCCTATGTTTGTAGGATTACGGAAAACTAGAGCTTTCTCTGAAAACACAAAAGCCAAGTATAAAGATAAGAATATTAATTTAGGAGTCAAAAGTAAATATATAGCCTTACAACAACAGACTAATCTATAACGCTTTTCATAGTCCTACAGGAGCTGTGATATCAGTAACTTTCAATATACACTTAAAATCTTAAACATTTAGGCATAAAAATAATAAGTTTTCAGTCATTAAACAACAAAAAAACAATGGATTGGTTTATCCGGTAACATCTTTGTCTCACCTAGTATTACTCGAAATGAATAACATATCGACCATAATATGGACTCTGGAGATCCAGTTATTTCTCTCTATAAAACGGAGAATTTCAAGTTGTGATACAAATTTTAAAGCGAATCTGTAGTGTTAATACTAATAAGATTCCTTCACTTTGAACTTGTCTACAAAATAATCATGAAATGTCTTTCAGATCCAAAACGACAGTTTCAAGGATCCAAAAAGATCCAAATCATAGCTCAGTGAACTAAGCTAATAAATAAAGCAACAATCTAAAAATGCTTTACTTTTATACTAAAAGTGCCCTTAAATGTTTATTTTTGCCGTACCAAAACTCTTATATTGTTTTGTGTTTTCAGTAAAGTGCTAGTTTTCTGTAATCCTACAAACATAGGGAAATATCACCATTTGATTTATTTGCACTAGTTTTATTGGTATAACACATACTCGTTTTAAGTTTCAACTTCGCTATTTACTTCCCTCGGATTTTTTTTTTTTTTTTTTTAATTAATCTCTGCTCGGTTTTGTAAAAATTTAGTTTAGAAACAACACTGCCATGATCTTTTTTGTTTTACATAATAACTTTGTTCGTTTTAAGTTTTAATGTTGCTCCTTAGTTTCAGTTCAAAACTTATTTTTTTATGTAGTTTCTAATCACCTCCAATTTAGGGGAAAATAGTTTCGTTTCTTTTTTTAATAAAAAAAAAGAAAGAAAAAGACCTTTAATTCTTTATTTAAAAAGTTTGATTTAGAAGCACTTAAGAAAGTAGCTCCAGGCGAGTAGCTTCGAAACAAAAGGTTAACTAAGCGGACAGGTTTACATATCGACATGCTTGTGGGAAATTTTGCTAGCTCAACAGAAATGTGCCTTTGGAAGTTATTTGACCTGTCCCTAAATAGGAAAGCCATTCATTACTTACAAAGGAATCAAAATAAAAAAGAACAACTCATTTCTTGTGTAGGTACGATAAATGGTATTATAAACTAAGTTTGTTTTCATTTAAAAAATTTTGGGAAGAATTACCTGAATTATCCTACAGAACTGTTTTCATTTGTTTTTCTTCCTCTTTGGATGCAGAATCTTGCGTATGGAGAGAATATTACAGCGGAATTGTCAAGTAAATAATTTGAATAAGTAAGTATAACAATAAGTAATCCTTCTTTTAAAAGAAAACTTTGAGTGGATCCAGTACCACATGCCTGCGCTTCTCCAGCCACGAAGTGGCAAGGGGTTGTGGTTAGGAGCGGAATTTCCTACGGGACAGAGGCAGCAACTACCTCTTCCAGACCACAGTTTTCCCCCAGACCCCAGTATCCCCCAGGTGAAATTTAGTTTCTCCAAAAATGTTGTCAAAACTAAGATAAGCCTGCATAATTCAAGCATCCACTGAAACAGGTGAGCTTTCTTTAGTTCATCTTTACCTTTTTTATTACTATTAACTAAAAAAAAAACAATTTTTTTTAACTGAAAGTAAGGAGCGACATTAAGACTTAAAACTAACAGAAATTATTCCGTATATGAAAGGGGCTGTCCCCTCCTCAACGCCTCGCTCTTTACGCTAAAGTTCTTTATTGTTTTAAAAAATAAAGATGTGAGACAGAATCAAACTTTAGCGTAAAGAGAACTTTTCGTAAACTTTAGCGACGTGTTGAGGAGGGGACAGCCCCTTTCATATACGGAATAATTTCTGTTCGTTTTAAGTTTTAATGTCGCTCCTTACTTTCAGTTAAAAAAAAACTTTTTTTTTAGTTTATTTCTGAATGTTTTTGAATTAATGCAGCTTTGATTTTGGCTCACCGTACATGAATAATTAAAACGAAATTCGCATATTGATTTTCCTTTTTTTGGCTAATTGGCTTTCTTGAAACTTTGTTCTGACGTAACTTACAAATTAACTTACGTAACGAATTTCTATATTCGTATGTTTTTATTACGTATATTAGAGAGTTCGCTCCCTAGTCAATACCTCGCTCTTTACGCAAAAAGTTCGAATTTTGTTCAAATCACAAAGGCCGGTTAATTAGAATAGATAGCTCTTTTAAAAGTACTAAAAAAACTTCAGCGTAAAGAACGAGGTATTTACTAGGGGGCGAACCCCCTCATATACGTAATAATTTCTGTTCGTTTTAAGTTTTAATGTGGCTCCTTACTTTCAGTTGAAAAAAACTTGTATTTTTTTTGAATTTCTGATCGTTTTTTAAATAATGATGGGAAATCTTGCACCCCCTTGATAGAAATGTCCCTTCCCCAAGGAAATATCTGCCATGGAATGATCCTCCCCCGTAACCCTTACTCTGACCCCGACCCCCTTTAGAAAAAAATTCCTGCTGAAAGCGCCTGTATACTTCCCAATAACCAATACTATATGTAAACAATGGGCAAAGTGTATAACTTGCAGCCCTTCTCCCGGGAAGTGTAACTTATCAAGTCGTTCTCAAGGATATACTTATTAGGTGGTCGACTATGTCAAACAAAATGGTTATCTCAAAATTTCGATTGTGTTACCTCGGGAAAAAAATGAGCGTGGGATGGAGCCGAGTTGCCCTTACATTTATTTGGTCACCTAAGATGGGCTAGAACTTTAATTTCTGCTCGAATAAGCCCTCTCACGATATTCTAGGACTACTGGATCGATACGATCGCCCCTGGGAAAAAAAAACAAATAAATACGCATTCGTGATCTTTCTTCTGGCAAAAAATACAAAATTCCACATTTTTGCAGATAGGAACTTGAAACCTCAACAGTACGGTTCTCTGATACACTGAATCTGATGCTCACGGAGAAAGATCACGGATGCGTCTTTATTTATTTTTTTTTGTTTTTGTTTCTTTTTCCCAGAGGTGATCATATCGACCCAGTTGTCCCAGAATGTCGCGAGAGATCTCATTCGAACTGAAATTAAAAGTGATATTGCCTTTTTTAAGCGACCAAAAAAATTGGAGGGCAACTAGAATCACTTTTTACAAAAAAAACTGCATTTCCATGTACAACCAACACTCACCGTTCTACCATCAGAGACTCTTGACCAGTCTACAGCAGCCACAGCAAAAAGTGTAACTTTAATTCTCAAGGGTGCACCGAATAATGAACAAGTACCACTTCATTATTGTATTTTGGTTTTTCTTTCTTCCGCAGCTATCAAACAGTTCGTGGTAACGAACTGTAAGTAAGGAGCGACCCGGCTCAATGGTAACCGAAACTCTAGAAAACGGTATTTTGATACAAATAGATACATCAAAAGAATTAGATTTTAATGCTGATTTAAAATATATAATTTTCTTCAAGTTTAATCCTACCCCTCAAAAGTTAAGCGCCCGAGAAAACTTGGCTGACTTTCAAAAAAAGGGAGAAAAACCCACTAAAAGCTATAGAACCTAAATGAAAATCAAACCATCATATTCAGCGTATCAGAGAACCCTAATTTAGAAGTTTCAAGCTTCTATATACAAAAATGTGGAATTTTGCATTTTTTGCCAGAAGAAAGATCACGGGTGCGTGTTTATGTGTTTGTTTTTTTTTTTTTTTTTTTTTTTTCCCAGGGGTGATCGTATCAACCCAATGGTCTTAGAATATCGTGGGAGGGCTCATTGGAATGGAAATTAAAAGTTCTAGCGCCCTTTTTAAGTGACCAAAAAAAAATTGAGGGCAAGTAGGCCCCCTCCCACGCTCATTTTTTTCCCAAAGTCACCCGATCAAAATTTTGAGATAGCCATTTTGTTCAGCATGTTCGGAAATATCATAAGTATGTCTTTTAGGATGACTTAATACACCGGAGTTCCCGGGGGGAGGGCTGAAAGTTATGAGCTTTACCCAATGTTAACATATACTAGGCCTATTAGTTATTGGGAAGTATGCAGACGTTTTCAGGGGAGATTTTTTCTGGTAGTGGGGGGAGGGTTGGTCGAGGGTTATGTGGGAGGGTCTTTACATGAAGGAAGTCTTCATGGGGGAAGGAACATTGCTATGAAGGGGATGCCGGACATCCCAGCATTATTTAAAAAAAGATCAGAAATTAAATATAAAAAACAAGTTTTTCAACAACAGCAACATCAAAACTTAAAACGAACAGAAAATATTACATATATGATTTGGTTCACCCCCTAGTCAATTTTTTAGTACTTTCATAAGAGTTATTTATTGTAATTAACGGCATTTGTGATTAAGCGGTTATTTTTAAAGAATTGGAACAAAATTTGAACTTGAGCTTAAAGAGCAAGGTATTAACTAGGGGGCGAATCCCCTAACATACGTATTAAAAATATATGAATATAGAAGTTCGTTACGTAAGTTAATTCGTAAGTTGAGTATATTTACTACTAATATAAACGTTCGTAAGTAAAATTAAACAAGCTTTGAAAAATCCATTTAACCAAATAAAAGTAGAACTAAACTTCCAATTTCATTTCAATTATTCATTGATGGTGAGCCAAAATCAAACCCTGCATTACTTCAAAAACTTTAAAAAATTAAGTAAAAAAACAAGTTTTCTTAACTGAAAGTAAGGAACGATGTTGAAACTTAAAACGAACAGAAATTATTCCTTATATGAAAGGGGCTGTCCCCTCCTTAACGCCTCGCTCATTATGCTAAAGTTTAACTTTCTCACAGCTCTATTTTTTTAAACAATGAAAAACTTTAGCGTAAAGAGCGAGGCGTTGAGGAGGGGACAGCCCCTTTCATAAAACAAGTTTCGAGAAAGTCATTTAACCAAATAAAAGTAAAATTAATATTCAAATTTTGTTTTAATTATTCATGTACGGGGAGCCAAAATCAAAACCTGCATTAATTCAAAACCGTTCAAAAAAAATAAAAATAAAAAAAACAAGTTTTTTTAACTGAAAGTAAGGAACGACGTTAAAACTTAAAACGAACAAAAATTATTTCTTATATGAAAGGGGCTGTCCCCTCCTTAGCGCCTCGCTCATTATGCTAAAGTTTGACTTTCTCACAGCTCTATTTTTTTAAACAATAAAAAACTTTAGCGTAAAGAGCGAGGCGTTGAGGAGGGGACAGCCCCTTTCATAAAACAAGTTTCGAGAAAGTCATTTAACCAAATAAAAGTAAAATTAATATTCAAATTTTGTTTTAATTATTCATGTACGGGGAGCCAAAATCAAAACCTGTATTAATTCAAAAACGTTCAAAAAATAAATAAATAAAAAAAAACAAGTTTTTTTAACTGAAAGTAAGGAACGACGTTAAAACTTAAAACGAACAAAAATTATTCCTTATATGAAAGGGGCTGTACCCTCCTTAGCGCCTCGCTCATTATGATAAAGTTTGACTTTCTAAAATCACCAATCTTTTAAACAATGAAGAACTTTAGCGTAAAGAGCGAGGCGTTGAGAATGGGACTGCCCCTTTCATAAAACAAGTTTAGAGAAAGCCTTTTAACCAAACAAAAGTTAAATTGATATTCAAACTTTTCTTTGATTATTAATGCACGGTGTGCCAAAATCAAAACCTGCATTAATTCAAAAACGTTCAGAAATTGACTAAAAAAAAGCAAGTTTTTTTTACTGAAAGTAAGGAGCGACGCTAAAACTCGGATCGAACATTAATCATTCTGCATATTAAAGGTGCTGCACCCTCTTCAATACCTCGCTCTTTACACTAAAGTTTTTCATTCTTAAAAAATAAAATAGAGTTGTGAGAAGGTCAAAGTTTAGCGTAAAGAGCGAGGCGCTGAGGAGGGGACAGCCCCTTTCATACACGGATTAATTTCTTTTCGTTTTAAGTTTTAATGTCGCTCCTTACTATCAGTTAAAAAAACTTGTTTTTTTATTTAATTAAAGTAAGGAACGAATAGTAAAGCTTATAATAACTGAATATTGCTAGGAGACTAAAAGTTTGTAATAAAACCTTACTAGTAGTATTGATGCTATTGATATCAATTGCACACGAAATTACACAAGCCTGAGGCATGAACATGTGTGCAGTTTAACCGGTACATTGGTTTACCACGGTCAGTCACCTATTACTACAGACGGTACATGCCTTACCAGACGGGTTTATGAGGCAACACCCATTTTCTGATTCAAGCAGGGATGGATAAGGAATTATACTAGAATATACGGTAACTTGAATAGTAATTGGATTCAAATATAAGGGGTGGTTTTTAGTGTATTCAAAGGTTTATTGGACTTTTCTGAAAAATGGTTAACAGCCAAGCTTTCGGCTATTAGCATTCAATGGTAGGTTTAATGATGGTATATGGGAATTAATTACTATCAACTATACAAAGATTATGCACAGATACGTAATAGATCTGAAGCATACAAGAGACCTTGGTACAAAGTGTTCAATAGCTTAATGGGTTTCATATAAAAATACAGGTTTCAGTCGCATGGAAAAATAACCACGTTCTTTACATCATTTTGGGTAAAAGCTAACCCAATTTGCGAAAAAAGGTATGGCCTTTGCGAATTTAACTCTATGAATAATCTTAATTGGTGATTGAATAATAGGGATGAGAATAATCTTAATTGGTGATTGGATTGTATGAAGGTAGTAAAACAGGGTTAAACTGACTGTCAGTTAAGATAAGCCCGAAGGGGTTGTTAACTCATAGGGAATTTATTATAAATTCGGAATAGCGTCAATCTATGGAAATGGTTAACGCTGATAAAATGACCTTGTGAGTTGACCTAGCTTTACTTCTCCGATGTGTTCTATATAATACACGAGTACGATTTGAACAGTGTTGTCATTATAAAATATGCTATAATATTTTAGTATACTAAAAAGTTAATACTAATAGAGATGTTAATACTAATAGAGAACAATCCTTAGAAATCCTTGCAAATCAAGTAGTGAGGTGATTATGAGTATGAACCGTCAAGGATCGTAAGCACCAATAACCCTAACCACCAAGTTCTGTAGACACCACTACCCAGTATAGGGTCAATTTTATCTTTTCCTGAGTTGAAAAAATGTTCAACTTTTTGTTCAGTCTTAAAAGAAACGGAGAGATTATGTTTTTTTTAAATTTTTCCAAGTTTATCGCCAAGTTTCGGGATGTATGGTCTAAGAATGTATTTATTTCAGTGATGATTTGGTTAGTTTTATAATTTAGTAAATATGTTGCGTTTTTCAATCATACATGTGCTTTATTTTTAACCGGTCGTCAAGCCGGCATGAATAATTTTTAGTAATGTTGTTGAATCTTGAATCTTCTTGAAACCAAAGCGTCCAATAACAATACGCTCATACCGATACGCGTGATATCGATACGTCGCATACCCATACAGCGTACAACCGTTTCCCCATGGACTATTGAGGGACATATCATCACTAAAACAATAGATAGTGGACCTTTGAACTATGTTGAACAAAATAGCTATATCGAAATTTAGATTAGATGACTTTAGGGGGAGGAGGGGCTAGTTGCCCTCCAATCTTTTTGGTCACTTAAAAGGGCAATTACAAATTTAATTTCCTTTTGAATGAGCTATTACACATCTCTATGATGCTCTGGCCCCCCCCTAGCCCTGGTAGGAAAAAAAACGGGAGACAGATCAGTACTACCGATGCAAAAAAAAGCAATTTTCTCTGGTGTTCAAGGAGGGGGACTGTAATTTCAATTCATAACGTTTTCGACCATGCTGATTCCAATAGTGGACTTTTCATTTTGATCTGACGCCATTTTCGAAGGGTTTCAGCCTTTTTTTCGAAATCACCATACATTTTTTTTCGCAATAAACTTTTCCTTTTAAGACGAACCGAAATAATAGTCACCCTTCCTGAATCAATGTCAGATGGCAACTTTTTTCGCGAGGTAGCTTTTTTTTAAACGTAATTTGTAACTTTGGTTACTATGGACTGTGATTCACTCTTTACTAGGTTGAAGCTGCCGCTGCAACCATGATGGTTAATCAAACAGTTCGTGGTACGAACTGTAAGTAAGGAGCGACCCGGCTCAATAGTAACTAAAACTCTAAAAACCGGCATTTTGATACCAATAGATACATCAGTAGAATCAGATTTTTATGCTGATTTCAAACATGTTTCATAAGTTTAGTCTTACCCATAAAAAGTTACGCGCCTGAGAAAATTTGCCTTATTTTTGAAAAAAGGGGGAAACACCCCCTAAAAGTCATAGAAATTTAATGAAAATCACACCGTCAGATTCAGCGTATCAGAGAACCCCACTATAGAAGTTTCAAGCTCCTATCTACAAAAATGTGGAATTTTTTATTTTTTGCCAGAAGAAAGATCACGGATGCGTGTTTATTTGTTTTTTGTTGTTTTTTTTTATTATTTCCCCGGGGTGATCGTATCGATCCAGTAGTCCTAGAATATCCTGAGAGCGCTCATCTGAACGGAAATTAAAAGTTCGAGTGCCATTTTAATTGACAATTGGAGGGCAAAATTGGAGGGCAGCTTGGCCCCCTCTCACACTCATTTTTTCCACAAAGTCACCCAATCAAAATTTTGAGATGGCCATTTTGTTCAGCATAGCCGAAAATCTAACAAATATGTCTTTGAGAATGACTTAATTCCCCACAAATCCTGTGGGAAGGACTGCAAGTTATGAACTTTGCCCATTGTTTACATATAGTATTGATTAATGGGAAGTATACTGACGTTTCAGGAGAGATTTTTTTCTTGTTTGTGTGTGTGTGGGGGGGGGGGTTTCGGTGGAGGATCTTTCCATGGAAGATATTTCTTTGGGGGAAGGGACATTTCTATGAAGGGGGCGCCGGATTTCCCAGCATTATTTAAAAAACGATCAGAAATTAAATTAAAAAAAGTTTTTTCAACTGAAAGTAAGGAGCAACATTGAAACTTAAAACAAACAGAAATGATTACGCATATGAGGGGTTCGCCGCCTAGTCACTACCTCCCCCTTTACGCTAAAGTTTTTTTAGTACTTTCAAAAGAGCTATCTATTCTAATTAACCGGCCTTTGTGATTCAGGGGTTTATGATCCGAACAAAATTCGAATTTCAGCGTAAAGCACGAGTGTTGGAACCCTTGGTCCCAGTTTTTTCAGATAAATGTCCCTCCCAGATTACTTTCTTATGGCCCCTTAATTATTTTCCTTCCTCAAGTAATAAATATTAATTTTCCTTTTATTTTGTGACGCCATTTTGGGTCCTCTTAACTGCGTACGTGCTTAATAGACCACGAGGTAAAGAATTGCGCAGTTAGGGAGGTCGACCAGTAAATTAGTAAGTCCTAGGATTGGCTGGAAAGATTCATTTACCACCCTTGTAACCCCTGCCGCAGCACGCGGCTAGCAGAGTGGGCTGGGAGATAGAGTCTTCTTTTGAAATCAGTTCTTTTATACAACGTGTTGTGGATACAGTAAGGTTTTTTATGTACTCTTTTACCTTTTCAGCTTAGGTCGAAACTAAAGAGATAGTTAGAAAACCTTATCGGTAAACTTTGGCTTTAAATGTGGCCATAGACCATCCGATAACGTTAGTATGCGGAACCATTGGAGTAACCGCGGAAATCCCACTAATTTGGGGCCGACGAGGGATCTCCCCCTCCAGTAAGTGGCATAGCAATTCTTTGCGCCATTTTTGCCTTTAAAAGTGGTGACCCCCGCACGTTAAACGTCCAATAAGTGGTGCCAGCGCCACACCCCCTCCAATAAGTGGTGCCAATGGTACTCCCCCACCCCTCCAATAAGTGGTGCCAGCGGTACTTACACTCCAATAAGTGGTGCCAGCGGTACTTACACTCCAATAAGTGATGCCAGCGGTACCCACACATCCAATAAATGGTGGCAGCAAGAACAGGAATTATTAACAGCGTTGATAATAAAAGAATTCCACGTTTTCGAAGAGACGATTAATTTGGCCTAGAAAGTAGCCTATTGTGGTGACATATAAAAAGACAAAATTACGCATTTAATTAATAGAATTATAAAAGTCTATAATGGGCTGTGTGCCTTGTTAGACAAATATAAAAAAGAATAACATGAAATTAATGAGTTGAGTTTATAGTGGGGGAATCTCCGTATTTAAAAGCATTACAGGGTTTAAGGACAGATAAGAAAACGTTGAAAGTTGGGTTATTATTTGAGTGAGTTGGCGGACTTAACTATAATCTTCAGTGACGAAGGTTATAAGAGTATTGAGGACGGCAAATTAGGAGAATTTGTCAGTTTGAGCGCATATTGGACAAGGAGTTTGAGCGCATATTGGACAAGGAAGGTGGGAGGCACCTGTCCTATTGAGTAATCTGCCCAGGAGGAGATTATATTTGGAATACGAGTATCCAGGTGGGATACGTGATTTGTTTACAAGGTAGTTCCCCTGTTTGAGTTTAGTCCAGCTAATTCACTAGCCTAGTGGAATATTCTTGCGGTTTTTCTGATTATTTTCTCGTCCAACCCCTGTTAATTCGTTTTTCGGAGATATAATTCACTCGCGTAAAACTGCTTGTTGTGAAAGAAGTCGTTATTCCCTAATGAAATCTAGACATTCCGGTTATTTGAAAAATTGTTGAATCTGATTACACGGAGCTGATAATTCACAATAGTAATTGCGTATCATAATTTTTGCGTGTGAAAATTGTTGAGCTTACCAAGATTGAGTAATTGAATAAGAAATAATATAATCGGAAAGAAGTATACGCGGTAAAATGAGGGGGTACGAAATAAACAAGGAAGAAATAATATGTGAAAAAACAAGACGAACTCATCCCTCAGAGGCTGTGCCAAATGAAGGGGAGTTGCGGGATAAAGATAGTACAGATATGGAACAAATGAATTCAAAAAACGAATTAAGAAGAAATAATGACAAACGGAATTTTGAAATTGTGTCGGACAGAGATGACATTAACTCAAGACCAAAAAGGGCGAGTGAAGCCCATAGAAAAAAGAGAGAGATAGAAAAGAAAGGGAGAAAGATATATAAAAATATTTAATTTCAATTTTATTAAATTCAAATATTAAATTTCATGAAGGAAGTGAGAATAGCCAGAGTACGAGAAGACAAAAGAGATAGAAAAGAAAGGGAACAAAGAGAGAGAGATAGACAAGAAAGAGAACGAAAGGAAGAGGCTGATAGAATAGCCAGAGAACGAAAGGAAGAGGCTGATAGAATAGTAAGAGAACGAAGAAAGGAGAATGATAAAATAGCGAGAGAGAAAAAATAATTATATCACCAAGAGTTTAAAAGAACCATGATAGGTCTAATAGAAGCCCGCTGGGGAATTCCAGAAAGTGAGATTTTATCACAACCAACTTCTAGGCCGTCAGATAGCCATAATCATTTGTCTAAGAATCAATCGCAAGAAAAAAAAAATTACCCGACATTAAAGAATTTTACAGGAAAACGTAATACTTCGTTTACAAGGCGCGGAGGTGGACCAACCCATAAAACAAATGGGGAGGCTGTACCCCCCTGTCGAAAAAATTAAATATTTGATACGCGAGTTCAAAAGGGTGATAATGCACAAAAATGGGATGCGGAAGTAAAAAGACCACAGAACATTGAAAAAAAGACGCACGAGAATGATTTTTCGGGAAAATTTGCAGAAAATGGAAAACTTGAAAACACTTTTAATGAATATGAGACGGTAACAAGTACAGGCCAAAATGAAACACCGATTGTACCAGAGAAAAGAGGAGACGAAATTTATTGTACGCGCTTTTCCTCGTAAAATTCGAGAAATTTTTGTAGAATATGAAAAACGAAATGTCGGAGCTCAGTTCCCATTTGATGACGAGATAATTGATTCTGCAGTAAGAAGAAAGAAAACTAAAAGAGAGAAAAAAGAAATTAAACAGAGATACGATGTAGGAATGCAGTCAAGGGTGGACACTCGAGTGCAATTCAGATTTCATGGTGATTTATTTAATGCTACTACAAAACAAAAGAAAACTAAAAGAGAGAAAAGAGATATTAAACGGAGCTACAATGAAGTGATGCAGTCAAAGTTGGTGGACACTGGAGTCCAAACCAGATTTAACGATGATTTATTATTCTGTGCGAATGACAAAATTGAGAAAAGTAGAGGCGAAAAGAGGAACGTAAAAAAGAGACACAATTTGGAGATTCAGCCTGCATTGGCGAAAAACAAAAAAATTTTGGATGGGCTGTGCCTTGAAAACATAGATAATAAAGGGGAAAAAGAGGTCAAAGACCCATGGGGAATAAAAGAAGATGGTTACAAAAGGAAGATGAATGACCTACAACGAGTTGGGTGAAAGTTGGGAGATATGGAATGTCGAGTCGGATTGGAAAATTTTGGGAAGGAATCCGATATTAGTCTGATCAATTCAAAAGAGGGTTTGTTCCTTTATGAGGGGGAGGAATCCCTTGGGGAAGATCCCCTGCGGGAAGACGTGAAAGATAGCCCTTTTCCTCAATGCACAACTGGCGGACAAGTTGTGATCCCTTTACCTTGTCTTTCCAGTCTTCAATATTATTTTCATCCCTCATCGCCGAGTATTATTCATTCGATTATTGTAGGGGATGGGAACCAGAAAAAAGCGTTTCATGGTTCGCTCAGATTTTTACTTCATTTTCCTGAACTCTTGTCGTTTTCTAAGGCCTGTGTATTTATGGCCTTAGACTATTTGAAATTATGCCAAGCGGCAATTTACTTTTTGATTGAGATGTGGGGTTGTTTCCACAGATGGAAATTAAGAGGCTAGTGCAGCCAATTTTTCACGATGGCTGGCATCATCGAAAGTGCCAGGAAGAAACTTGTTCAAAGAAACTTGTACCACCTTTACTCAACGCAGTATAAAAAATTCAAGAACAGTTAGTGAACTTTTGAAGTCAATGGACCGGTAACTTGCTTTGACCGAGACGTGATTATTTTGTTTAGTATAAAAGCAGTTTTTTTTAATTTTGTTAAGTTAGTGACTCTACTGATGATGATGACCGACTGTGTCATCGAAATATTTAGAGTATTTCTTTTATATTTTCGTTTCACTGTCTAATAAAAGAACTTATCCCTATTTGGAATTCTGATTGAGTTCGTCATAGAATAGGCAGTGTGGTCATGGAGAATAATAGCAGTGCCAGGAACTGATTCTCTGCTCCTCTCAAATGTAAATTCGTGAGAGCAAGAAAATTTTTGTTTTTAATTTGTGCTGTGCACAATGAATTCCTTCGAATCTTGGACTTCGATTTTCGAGACCAAATGCGGATGTTAGACGATCTAGTCCATGGTATTTTCTACAATGGAGACGTGGGGATGGCGACGAATCCTGAGCCAAGCGGTGAGAAGAGAGAAGATACAAGTTTAGTCATTTTGAGTTTAGTGTTATGTATTTTACGTCTGAGTTTCCAGCCAATCCACCGGAGATACAGGCCATTTATCTTAGCAGGGAGGTGTTGGAACCCTTGGTCCCAGTTTTTTCAGATAAATGTCCTTCCCAGATTCATTTCTTTTGGCCCCTTAATTATTTTCCTTCTTCAAGTAATAAATGTTAATTTTCCTTTTATTTTGTAATGCTATTTTGGGTCCTCTTAACTGCGTACGTGCTTAATAGACCACGAGGTAAAGAATTGCTTAGTTAGGGAGGTCGGCCAGTAAAATAGTAAGTCCTAGGATTGGCTGGAAAGATTCATTTACCACCCTCGTAACCCCTGCCGCAGCACGCGGCTAGCAGAGCGGGCTGGGAGAAAGAGTCTCTTTTGAAATCAGTTCTTTTATACAACGTGTTGTGAATACAGTAAGGTTTTTTATGTACTCTTAACTTTTCAGCTTAGGTCGAAACTAAAGAGATAGTTAGAAAACCTTATCGGTAAACTTTGGCTTTAATTGTGGCCATAGACCATCCGATCACGTTAGTATACGGAACCGTTGGAGTAACCGCGGAAATCTCACTAATTTGGGGCCGACGAGGGATCTCCCCCTCCAGTAAGTGGCATAGCAACTCTTGCGCCATTTTTGCCTTTAAAAGTGGTGACCCCCGCAGGTTAAACGTCCAATAAGTGGTGCCAGCGCCACACCCCCTCCAATAAGTGGTGCCAGTGGTACTCCCTCACCCCTCCAATAAGTGGTGCCAGCGGTACTTACACTCCAATAAGTGGTACCAGCGGTACTTACACTCCAATAAGTGGTGCCAGCGGTACTTACACTCCAATAACGAGGTATTGACTAGGGGTAAAATCCCTAACATACGTAATAAAAACATACAAATATAAAAGTTCGTTACGTAAGTTAATTCGTAAGTTACGTTAGAACAAAATTTCGAGAAAGCCATTTAGCCAAAGCAAGTAAAATTAATATACAAGTTTCATTCTGATTATTCATGTACGGTGAGCCAAAATCAAAGCTGCAGTAATTCAAAAACGTTCAGAAATTAAATAAAAAAAACAAGTTTTTTTTTTTAACTGAATGTAAGGAGCGACATGAAAACTTAAAACGAACAGAAATTATTCCGTATATGAAAGGGGCTGTCCCCTCTTCAACGCCTCACCCTTTACGCTGAAGTTTGACTCTTTCCCATAACTTTATTTTTAAAACAATAGAAAACTTTAGCATAAAGAGCGAGGTATTGAGGAGGGGATAGTCCCTCTCATATAAAGAATAATTTCTGTTTGTTTTAAGTTTTAATGTTACTCCTTACTTTCAGTTAAAAAAAACTTGTTTTTTTATTTAATAGATTGTAAAACTGCCTGCGATTAGCCACAAGGAATGTTTCTACTCTATCAATTTATTTACCTAGGCGGCTAGCTTTATCACTCGTTATGGTAGAATTTGAACTTCTTATCTTTAGTATTAGTCAAGGGAAATAAATATCCTGCGATAAATTACAATACCAATGACAGTGAAAGTTTATTTTCGATTGTTTGAATAGGTTAAATCGAAAATTACACAACCGTACCGATTTTTAAAAATTAGAAAGAATCGGTAATTCAAATTTAACGATAAAGATCTCTATTTGGACTTGTGCAATTTTGGTCATAGCGGGCACCAAATTGAAAAAAAAACGAACAACGTGGGTGAAGAATCAGCCAAAAATAAGAACAAAAATATGTAATACTAAACATCATGGGCGTAGGGAAGGGGGGGGGGCCGGGCTGCTGCCCCCCCTAGAACTTCAAATATACGCTAGACATTAACGAGAACTTTTCGTATGTTGGAATTTTTTGTTGGATGTTACCTGGTAGATGGTTAAATAAGCTGGAAACAAACAGAAATTTCCAAATATCGTTTGCGATAGCAACATTTACGTTTCGATCTTCAATATTGATTTTCGGTCCGATATATAGATAGGAGACTGGCACACGATCGGCTGATTTTGACTTGTTTAATTCTCTATGAGTTGATTTAAGCGATAAGAAGTTGCTGAGCATGCCAAAGCAAAAGTAACTCATTCAATACCATCCTTGAAAAAGACAATTAGAATACTCCGCCATTTTTCCACCTGGAAGCCTCTCTATCCAAGTGGTCAAGAGTACCAAACCGGGGCCACCACGGCACTGGTTCGGCCGTCTCTGGCTTATGTTTGGCCACCGGACGAAATAAAAAGAAAAGTGACCAGGGGAACATTAAAACTTGTTTTTCGGCTTTAAAATTAAGAAAGAATATGGTCAGTATAAAAAACTACAATATGAATTTCAGTAAGGTTTAAAAAAACTAACGAGCATTCATTTCAAATTATAAATTGACTGATCAACGCCAAAAGTAAGTCGCTCCGCTAATCTTGGTGTTCTACCTGTCACTGGCTGCAGTTTTATTTCAACTTCTGTCTTTAAGACAATATCCATCTCGTTAGTTAGCACAAAGTCTCTTGCTCCAGTCTCCTTCCAAAAGTTGATCTTAAGTTCTTCAGTTGGTACTTTTTCAAATGTCTTGTTTCAAATGTCTTGTGGTCTGAACATGTGTTTATACAGGCCTCGCTCTAGGTGGTTAAAGAAAGCTCCTACACTGTGACAGTTGAAAGCAGTTGTCCGAAATAGGCTTGTACTTTCTGGCGTTTTTACTGATAGAGTTTTAAGGCAGTCCATAAAACCATGGCACCAAGCTTTACCTGTAATTCCTCCACTGTCTCCACTGCCTTTGCAGTTCCGTTATCCGGTACTTTTATACTCTTAATAAAGGCATAAGTGTATGCAAATTTATACGCTTCTATGGGAATACAGTCGAAAGCCCATCAGCTATCGTTTTCAAGTAAGTTTTTAGTCCTTTTTCTTGTTCCTCTGTAAATACTTATCATGTGTTGTAACAGGGTGTAGGGAAACTTAGGTCCAGACTTTTTAGAGGTTTATTCAGCTTCTCAACTTTTTTTTATGTAGTCTTGCAGCGTTCCTCTAGGGACAGCCATGGCACTTCTAGAGAATCCAACTGACTTCTTGTAGAATAAGGCTTTCAGACAAAATTGAACAAAATTCCAGAGTTGATCACCTTAAAACCTGATCCAATCTGATATTTTTGGTGGAAGTATTAATTAAGGTCAGACATTTTAAAAACATACACTGCAATCTGTCAGAGCTTTTGCAATCAAGCAGAAGCCCCATGGGTTCTTATACTGAAACTGTTTGCTTTGGCTTAGCGTGACCCAGTCTCCCCTATACCAATTTTGATATTTAATTTTGCTCAACTGTAAACTTTTGAATTGAATTCTTAGAAGAAGCTGTTATCTAACCATAATGTGATTTGTGTCAAATCGCTTTTGTGGTGTTTATGTTTTCTGGAAATCGGAAGTTGTATAGTGGGTCTCTTATATTGTACTGTTGCAGGAAAAATAGAACATGGAAAATTTTAAAGGCCGAGTTTTAGCGAAATATAGAATGACTAGTTTCTAAAGACCTATATTCAAAGGACCTCAGGAAGTCTTAGCAAGACCCCTCCCCCCGCCATCACCGAAGCGGCTGCCCCCCTTTACACAAGATGCTGCCTACGCCCATGCCAAACAGCATAAGAAGATGTAGCTCTACTTTGAAGGTGTTAATGCTTGAACTTTTATGGACCGAAAGCATTGTCAAATTTAACTAGTTAGTTTAGGCTTGTTTTGTTTTCACGGTTCAGCATGCATCACTGAAGAAAAAATAATGCTGCCCTAAAAACCTAATGATAGTTAAACAGAGCAAAGGAAAAATCGTAGAAAATAGGGGTTGTCAGATACGATTAGACCTAAAATGGATCCAAGGGCCAAATATGTTTTCAATTTGATTCCTTGGCATGAATTTGACATCCATGTTTTCTTTCCGTCCTCCATTGAGAATCGGGAATATTTTAAACTTTAGGAAGCGCATATTCATTCGGATATTAAAGTATCTAGTGCCCTGTGTTTTCTAAGAACTAAAACCAATCAGATGGTAGCCGTTTAACATGCTATATCTGCTCAGGTGCTCCATATCCTTGTTATATCACCATGTGGCAACAGCTACGCCAACAGCCCATTTAACTCGGAGGATTTACTAATACATGTCAGTTGGTGTGCGTGTAACTGAACCACCGTGTAACTGAAACACAAGCAACTGAGCCCCTGTAACTGAACCACCGTGCAACTGAACCCCCTTATAACCGAACCCCCGTGCAACTGAACCACCGGGTAACTCAACCCTATTTAACTAAACCCTCGTGTAACTAAACCCCCGTACAACTCAACCCCATTTAACTGAATCCCCGTGTAACTAAACCCCCTTGCAACTGAACCACCGTACAACTGAACCACCGTGTAACTGAACCACCGTGCAACTGAACCATCGTGCAACTGAACCACTGCATCGAATCAGGTAATTAACCTTTTTCAAACCAAACGATATACCACTACGAGCGTAGAAAATACCACAAAATGAAAACAACAAAATAAGCAAAGTGGTAAAAAAATTGCAATATGTAGACGGTGAGAGCCGCCGTTTACCCCCCCCCCCCCCGTAAAAACATCCCTTAAGGAAAATACCCCTCCCAGAAAATACCTATCCGTGGAAAATCCCCCCCCCCAAAAAAAAAAGTATCTCTTGCCGTCGGTTAGTCTCCAATCACTTTCGGCTTATAAAAAAAAAGTCTAGAAATGCCTGGGGATTATCAAACAATTTCCACCTCCTTCCTCCTGTCATCTCTCCCTTAGAGCTAATTCTGTATCTATTTGGAGACTCAATGAGAGCTGAGCTGTTTTGGCATCAAAATGCACCCTTTGAGATATCTCCATCTCTTCCTAGCTACAAAACAATCAAACAATCCCATTGCAGAAGTTTCAGTTCCTTTTTAAGTTTTTTGGATTTGTCTATTGCTTACAGATAGTATTTGTCATTGGGAAACATACGGAATTTTTTTGTGTGGGGGTTTTCTGGAGGATCTTTCATGAGAGGAAATTATTTTAATGGAGGGGGGGGGAGCAAGATTTACACATTTATTCCTCTTTTCCACTTCCCTTGGAACTTCTCAATTAAACTAAAAAATAACACGACTCAAAGAAGATTTTTAAATCTTGAAAACCCTAATTTCCGCGAGGGGGTATTTTCCAGCTGATGGGGTTTCCGTGGGTGGAGGAGGGGAAATTGTCCGCGGGGGAGGGGGTAAACGCTTAGACCCGCAGAAAGGGACAGGGTGAAGGGAACCGCATTTAACAGACATAAAAAAGTGAAATACATTTGGGTTTAAAAGTTTATGACGTCCGATTTTCTTTGTTTTTGTGACAGCAAAACAGAGCATTTTTATAAATCATCTTGACAGTAATTTATATAAAGACTTAAAAAGTAAACAATTCCAACAAGGTTGAACATTTAAAGATTCTAACTTGTGTTTTACCCAATGTAAGTACGTTGGTTGAGTTGCACGAGGGTTCAGTTGCAAGGTGGTTCAGTTGCATCGTGGTTCGGTTGCATGAGGGTTCAGTTGCATGGGGGTTCAGTTGCACGGTGGTTCAGTTGCACGGTGGTTCAGTTGCACGGTGGTTCAGTTACAATGGAACCATGTCAGTGTGTTACAGACAGGCGTTTATCCCCTTGTGGAATTCAGTCATATAAGGATTTTTATTTTTAAGATTGGGGAACCTAAGGAAAACCCAACACATTTTCACATCTTTACTTGACTCACTGCTGTTTGGGGATTATCTTGAGAATGCTACAAAGCGACTGAGTGAAAAGAAAAACTCTAGACCGAAGTATGACAATCTAAAATCATAACTAAGCACGAGCTCCGTAAATAATGTTGGGTTTTCAATAAAGCTGCCATGTCGACGCAAAACTTATCTCACTATAGCATGTGAGATACAAATGAACAATTTGTATACTTTTTTCCTCTCTATTTTAGCTTGTTTTGAAATATTTTTCTAATGACGTATACTGGTTCATGTTTCATTCCTGCTAATTCTACCCCAGTTCGTTTTTAAACTTCTCTTCGTCACTTTTTTAACCTTTAGAGTTTTATCCCAGCCTTTTTGGATTTACAATACAATTGTTCCTTTTTTTTACTTCGTCAAATTTTCTATGAAGAAACTTCGAAAAAGTTTATCATATTGACGAATTATGATTAATACTATTCGACTACTCATGTTCCATTTCAATCTCGTTTCGCAGTCCGCTGCTATTCTGACGAGCCAATTTGGCGTGATTCTTATTCATAAAAAACTTAATGGTTCTAGGCGTTTACCCCCTCCCCCGCCGAAGGTAGTAGCAAAATTCCTTCTCCCTACGGAAAAAAAAACTAAAAAAAAATTCTCAAATTTGGAAAGCCTTATTTTCCACAGGGGGGTATTTTCCGGGGGGGGGGAGGCCGGCCACCAAACTTAATATGTAGACAAAGAAAACTTGGCGCGGTAGAAAAAAAACATAGTGTTTCTCAAATTAAGTATTAGATAGACTATAGAGCCTACGCAAGAAACTATTACCGAGGAAGCGGGGAATAATCATACATAAAGGTAAATAGAAGGCCCCTCATGTGGAATTCGTTAACAAAAATCATTTAAAATCGACTTATTGTTATTTTTTAGGATCGTTATTAACAGTTTGTTATTGTACTGTGTCCAGAATACCGTATCATGAAAAAAAATAATAAATTTTACAAGAGTACCATCAAGTTCGGAAGCACAACTTCCAATTTAATGTTACCCTGTTAAACAGGCGAAACGCAATTTTACTTATAGGTCACAATAAATTATTTAGGCAATAACCCAGATATTACAATATGTTCCTCTATCTAAGATCTTCCTCTCGAATAATTATGATTAATGAATCTACCATAATCTTATTGAATATGGTTTCTCCATAATGAATCATGAAATCTTGCCATAAATGCTATTGATGCCATTTTTCGTGTTTTTTTTTATCATTATAATTTCCACTTTTCTATAATATGTCTTTTTTTTTAGCCAGTAAGCCATCGAAAATAAAACTAAGAAGTTGTCTATAGACTTGGTAATTACTGATATAATTTAAAACATGAGTCTAGAATAATCACACTTTCAACTTTTTATCCCTCTTCTGTTGAAGAAATTCTCATTGACAATATTTTATTTGAGTGGGAGGGGAGAACACAAGGCCGTACCCACGATTTTTTTCGGAAGGGGTTTTACTCTCCTTTGTTTTGTTTTGTTTTTTTTGGGGGGGGGTTACTAAAAAAACTCAAAAAATGCATACAAAATTTGTTTATGTCCATTTTCGTTACGTTTTTACGAGTCAGACAAACATTTCGGGAGGGGGGGGGGGTAAACCCCCTAGCCTCCCCCTGGATACGGCCTTGGGAGAACATTTGCTTAAACGGCTAAAACAAGTCGACAATACGGTAAGTAGAAGGGGGGTAAAGGTCCTGACCCTACACCATATATGGGCATAGAGTCCCTAGGGAGATGGTTTTCTCACTGAGAATAGAAAAACAGGATTTTTCTCACTTTAAAAAACAGGAATTTTCTCACTTTTATGGATGTTTCTTGGACTGTTATGTGTGTTGGTCAATTTATTTGATGTTTTTCTCGGATGTCAACAGTAATTCATGTCTGTTTTATGGTTTTTGTCAGTGAGAATTTGAAAAACAGGAACTTTCTCACTTTGATGGATGTCAACAGCAATTTATGTCTGTTTTATGGTTTTTGTCAGTGATAATTAAAAAACAACGACGAGTTCAGCAATTTATGGAAGTCTTATGGTTTTTGTCAGTGAGAATAGAAAAAACAGGATTTTTCTCTCTTTGATTGGATGTTTCAAAAACAAGATCACCTGTTTCCTTCTCAGCCAATCAGCTAGTCGGATACATATTAGCGGGAGAGGATCGCAGAGAATATGAGGAAAGGATTTCTACAATAGTTTTATTACTCCATGAATAGAATTCACTAAGTTCTTAGTTAGCAGTGTGATAACATGAGTGAACAAGTTGAGTTAGAAATATCCTTTTATTGCAACTGTTCTATTTGTAAAGACCATTTTCATGATTTTGAACATTCTCATGATCCTACTGTATCTTCAGTCAACAGAGAGGCAGAGATAGATGAGAAGAATCTAGAGGAAAAGAGAAGAAAAATTACATGTGATATGGAGAGAAATTTATACCGATTGCAAGTAAGCTCATATAAAACAAGGTTTGATATGACAGAAAAGGAAGATCAAATGAAGAGACTAGGAAAAGAGGGATGGCTCTATAGTGTAAAAGACAGCAGTGAAAACCCAATGAAAAATGTGTATAAAGCAAGATATAACTGAATATTATGAGGATTATGTTCTAGGAGAAGAGAAAAAGTGGCCTTTTAAGAGACAACATAAGAGGTCATTCTACGAAAAGGATTTTAAACAACGAAAACCGTGGTGGAAGAGTTCTCATATATGATTTAACGATAAATCTAATTATTGATATGTATAATGAATTTTATATTATAATCATACAATAAATATGTTTGTACCATTTTAATTTTCACATATTAGTTATACATATATATATAGAGTAAGGTTATCATCAGAGACTTCTGTACATGAACAGTCCAGATAGAATAGATCACGCCTTAGAGTGTCATCAATCCTCAGTCAAGTTTTCTATCAATGATAAAAATAAATCATTCTTCTAATCTTTATTCTTATGATAAATCAATATTTATTATAGTTTTTAGGTACACAATCTCGTGTTTTATTAGTTGAACCTCATCTTCTTCTTCATTTACTACTATATCTAGGAGAGGAGGCATGTCCTCAAATAAATCCTCTCGTATTCTTATGATATTCATCGAAGAGGGCAAACCATCAAGCAACCGCTCATCATCTTCTATACAGAGTCGGCCCGAAGGACCCTTCCGTACCAAATCCTCCGACGTATATGATAAGCCATCTTCTGTATAATGGATCTCCATTACATCATCAGTAGCATCTACATTACTGTTAAGAAGAAGAAATTCTTCTTCAGATTCAGAAGAAATCCATGCATTCCACATGTTCTCCTCCTCTTGAACATACTCGGGGAAGTTCTATAAATGTAATAAACAAGATTACTTAATATTTTTTATTATATCCATAATTTTTATGTCTAAAATTCATCAATTAGCAAGATATCTAAATTTAAAATCTGGAAAAAACTTTTTTTTCCACAAGAGGATATTTTTAAACTAAAAGTAAAGAGCTGCTACACTAAATCAAAGATGAACAGAAATGATGGATCGAATAATTGTTCAAACATAAATCTTCTGTAAACTTCTTTTTTCCACAAGAGGATATTTTTCGGCTAAAAGAAAAGAGCTGCTACACTAAATCAAAGATGAACAGAAATAATGTTGAATAATTGTTCAAACGTAAATTTTCTGTAAACTTATGTCTAATGATATATTTAATAGAGTGACAAAAACCTTTTTCCACAAGAGGTTATTTTTCAACTAAAAGTAAAGAGCTGCTACACTAAATCAAAGATGAACAGAAATAATGTCGAATAATTGTTCAAACGTAAATTTTCTGTAGACTTATTTTTTCCACAAGAGGATATTTTTCAACTAAAAGTAAAGAGCTGCTACACTAAATCAAAGATGAACAGAAATAATGTCGAATAATTGTTCAAACGTAAATTTTCTGTAAACTTATGTCCAATGATATGTTAGTTAGTGTGACAAAAAACTTTTTTCCACAAGAGGATATTTTTCAACTAAAAGTAAAGAGCTGCTACACTTTATCAAAGACGAACAGAAATAATAACGGATAATTGTTCAAACGTAAATTTTCTGTAGACTTATGTCTAATGATATATTAGTTAGAGTGACAAAAACTTTTTTCCACAAGAGATTATTTTCAATTAAAAGTAAAGAGCTGCTACACTAAATCAAAGATGAACAGAAATAATGTTGAATAATTGTTCAAACGTAAATTTTCTGTAAACTTATGTCCAATAATATATTAGTTAGTTACAAAAACATTTTACCACAAGAGGTTATTTTTCTACAAAAACTAAAGAGCTGTTACACTAAATCAAAGATGAACAGAAATAATAACGAATAAGTGTTCAAACGTAAAATTTCTGTAGACTTATATATAATGATTTATTAGTTAGAGTGCCAAAAACATTTTTCCACAAGAGTCTATTTTCAATTAAAAGTAAAGAGCTGCTACACTAAATCAAAGATGAACAGAAATAATGTTGAATAATTGTTCAAACGTAAATTTTCTGTAAACTTATGTCCAATGATATATTAGTTAGAGTGACAAAAACTTTTTACCACAAGAGGTTATTTTTCAACTAAAAGTAAAGAGCTGCAACACTAAATCAAAGATGAACAGAAATAATAACGAATAATTGTTCAAACGTAAATTTTCTGTAGACTTATGTTTAATGATATATTAGTTAGAGTGCCAAAAAATTTTTTTCACAAGAGGCTATTTCTCAACTAAAAGTAAAGAGCTGCTACACTAAATCAAAGATGAACAGAAATAATGTCCAATAATTGTTCAAACGTAATTTTTCTGTAAACTTATATCCAATGATATATTTAATAGAGTGACAAAAGCTTTTTTCCACAAGAAGATATTTTTCAACTAAAAGTAAAGAGCTGCAACACTAAATCAAAGATGAACAGAAATAATGTTGAATAATTGTTCAAACGTAAATTTTCTGTAAACTTATGTCCAATGATATATTAGTTAGAGTGACAAAAACTTTTTTCCACAAGAGGATATTTTTCAAATAAAAGTAAATAGCTGCTACACTAAATCAAAGATGAACAGAAATAATGTCAAATAATTGTTCAAACGTAAATTTTCTGTAAACTTATGTCCAATGGTATATTTAATAGAGTGACAAAAACTTTTTTCCACAAGAGGTTATTTTTCAACTAAAAGTAAACACTTGGAAATATAACTAACAAATGAACAGAAATAATTTAGAATTACTGTTCAAACGTACAACTACGTCCAATTATATTTTAGTTAGTGAAAAAAACTTTTTACAACAGGAGCATTTTTTTAAATTAAATTTAAAGAGCTGCTAAACTAAATCAAAGATTAACAGAAATAATATCGAATAATTGTTCAAACGTAAATTTTATGTAAACTTATCTCCAATGATATATTATTTAGAGTGACAAAAACTTTTTTTTCCACAAAGGAATTTTTTCAACTAAAAGTAAAGAGCTGCTACACTAAATCAAAGATAAACAGAAATAACGTCGAATAATTGTTCAAACGTAAATTTTCTGTAAACTTATGTCCAATGATATATTAGTTAGAGTGACAAAAACTTTTTTTTCCACAAAGGAATTTTTTCAACTAAAAGTAAAGAGCTGCTATACTAAATAAAAGATGAGCAGAAACAAAAACACACACACACACAAAAACACACACAAATAAACACAAACAAACACACAAACACACGAACACAAACACAAAAACACAAACAAAAAACACACACACAAACAAACACACACACACACACACAAAACACAAACAAAAAAAACGCATACACACACACAAACAAAAACACACACACACACAAAACACAAAACATACACACAAAAACACACACACGCACAAAAACACACATACAAAAACACAAAACAAACACAAACACACACAACCACACGCAAAAACACACACAAAAACAAAAAAAAACAAAAAAAAACAAAACACAAACAAAAAAAACACATCGAATTCGCGTTGGAGCTAGGTATTGAGTTATTGTTTGAAATTATTTCTTATAAACTATATCATTAGCTTAGAGCTGATCTTCATAGAAGGAAATGAAATGGAATAACCCTTTGAAAATCGAATTCACGTTTGAGCTTGGTATTGAGTTATTTCTTGAAATTAATCCGTATAAACTATATCATTAGCTTAGAGAAAACCTTCATAGAAGTAAATTAAATGTTCTAGTGTCTTTTTTAAGTGCTCGAAAGATTGGAGCTTATCCCTTACTTAAACCTCGTGCTTTTTACACTAATTTTTGTCTTTTTGTCACAATTCTTCAAAAATCTACTTCCAAAGGCCGTCGAATTTGAACGAGAAGCATTTTTTAAAGACTTTTTAATACTACAGCGTAAAGAGTGTGGGCTGAGAAGGGGGCAGTTCCCCTAAATACTGAAAAATTACTGTTTGTTTTAATTTCTATGTTAATCATTACTTAAAGTTGAAAAAATGCTGTTGTTTTTAAAACTATGATGATCAAAAATAGAGTTCTAAAATGATTTAAACTTAAAACGGTGTCTGATTAACGTATAGGCTTCGGATCTTTCTTTCTTTATTGACAAACCAGGCAAAGAAGAGAGCAAACGAAGCATCTAATCATTGTGTTTTATTAAATTAAAAACAGATTTTTGTAAGTGAAAGTAAGGAGTAACATTAAAAAAAAGATAGTATCAAACAAAGTCTTACAATGTTTGAGTTACTCATAGCAATTCTTTGTTTAACGAATCTTTAGTTCAATACAGACTGCTCTAATAAACAATAAACATGAACTTATATTGCAAAAGAAAGTAACGGTCCAACAACTAGATTAGTCTATGTTATTAAACAATTTGAAAAACATGCAAATGTCCCCTCTCACTATCATATAGAACTCTTCAGGATGAAACCATTATAAAAATCAGATAAAATATTATCTTTAATTCCCAGAGCAACTTATTTTTCAATCCAAATCTACGAGACTGAGAAAATTAAAGAGATGAAAAAATTTTAAATACTGTTCCAAATTTTTTATAGAAGATAGAAAAGTTCAAGTTCTCTTCTGAATTTTACCAAAGAACACAATTCAATTCTAATTTCTCCAGAGAAAATAGAAAGCTTCCACTTCAGTTTTAAGTTCACCAAGACATAAAAATTTAAAGTTCAGTTCTAAAAAAGTTTTTTAAACTTACATCAAACATTGGAGAAACATCGCATACATTTGAACTATTCATTATTTTTTATATCTCTCGTTCTATATTTCAGTCTATACTGATTTTTTAAACCTTCAAAATCATGAAATATACTAAAATAACGGTTAACTATTTACGAAAATCATACGAAGTGATGATTATAGAACAATAATTACCTAGCATTTATCACATAACACTCATGGGAAAAGGTTTCGTACAGAAACAAAACATCTTACATCATTTATTGTTTCTATTCTAAATTCTAACGTCTCTTTTTTTCCCAATGTGCGTATACATTTGGAAATTTTAAAACTTTAAAAATTAACACGCATCAGTGATCTTTCTTCTGGGGAAAAAAAATACAAAGTTGCAAATTTTTGCAGATATGAATTTGAAACCTATGTAATAGGGTTATTCTGATATGTTGAATCTAGAGAGTGACTTTTCAGTAAAATTCTGTTAACTGTAGGGGCTCTGTCCCCCCCACCTCTTTCAAAATAAGGTAAATTTTATCAGGGTCGTTGCCGTTGTAGACTAATATTGAAATTACTAAAATTTAAATATTTTAATAAGCATTACAAGCCAATTCCTTTTTTACATTTATTGACATCGAAATTCCGTTTTTTAAAAGTTTCGATTACTATTGAACTCTACCACTTGGTTTTTTACTGTTTTTTTTATTACATATATGAGGGGGTTCCCCCTTAGTTCATTCCACACTCTATATGTTAAATTTTAAATTTTGTTTAAATAACAAACCCCTGAATAATTTTTAAATAATGTTGGGAAAACCAGCGCCCCCTTCATAGAATTGTCCCTTAACCAAAGGAACCCTACTCCATAGAAAGATTCTCCCGAGTAACCCCCTCATCAAGAAAAAAAATCCTTCCTGAGAATGTCTGTATACTTCTTAATAACCAATCCGCAGGACAGGCCCCCCCCACCCCGGAGGTGCAGGCTGAAGACCCACCGTGGACGGGGCCCCCCCACCCCCTATTTCCGGAAGCCGCAGGCCGAAGACCGGCCACGGACCAGGATCCCCACCCCAGGGGCCACAGGCCGAAGGCGGCACAGTCGGGGTCTCCATCCCCAGGATAGGTTAGGTTACCTAACATTTCTAGGGTTAGTAGGTTAGGTTAGGTTAAGTGGCTTTAACCTAACCCAGGTTAGGTTAGGTTACCTAACATTTCTAGGGTTAGCAGGTTAGGTTAAGTTAGGTTCGGTTAAGTGGCCGGCCACTTAACCGAACCTAACCTAACCTAACCTGCTAACCCTAGAAATAGACTGAAATATAGAACGAGAGATATAAAAAATAATGAATAGTTCAAATGTATGCGATGTTTCTCCAATGTTTGATGTAAGTTTAAAAAACTTTTTTAGAACTGAACTTTAAATTTTTATGTCGTGGTGAACTTAAAACTGAAGTGGAAGCTTTCTATTTTCTCTGGAGAAATTAGAATTGAATTGTGTTCTTTGGTAAAAGTCAGAAGAGAACTTGAACTTTTCTATCTTCTATAAAAAATTTGGAACAGTATTTAAAATTTTTTCATCTCTTTAATTTTCTCAGTCTCGTAGATTTGGATTGAAAAATAAGTTGCTCTGGGAATTAAAGATAATATTTTATCTGATTTTTATAATGGTTTCATCCTGAAGAGTTCTATATGATAGTGAGAGGGGACATTTGCATGTTTTTCAAATTGTTTAATAACATAGACTAATCTAGTTGTTGGACTGTTACTTTATTTTGCAATATAAGTTGATGTTTATTGTTTATTAGAGCAGTCTGTATTGAACTAAAGATTCGTTAAACAAAGAATTGCTATGAGTAACTCAAACATTGTAAGATTTTGTTTGATACTATCTTTTTTTTCTAATGTTACTCCTTCACTTACAAAAATCTGTTTTTAATTTAATAAAACACAATGATTAGATGCTTCGTTTGCTCTCTTCTTTGCCTGGTTTGTCAATAACGAAAGAAAGATGCGAAGCCTATACGTTAATCAGACACCGTTTTAAGTTTAAATCATTTTAGAATTCTATTCTGATCATCATAGTTTTAAAAACAACAGCATTTTTTCAACTGTAAGTAATGATTAACATAGAAATTAAAACAAACAGTAATTATTCTGTATTTAGGGGAACTGCCCCCTTCTCAACCCGCACTCTTTACGCTATAGTATTAAAAAGTCTTTAAAAAATGCTTCTCGTTCGAATTCGACGGCCTTTGGAAGTAGATTTTTGAAGAATTGTGACAAAAAGACAAAAATTAGTGTATAAAGCACGAGGTTTGAGTAAGGGATAAGCTCCAATCTTTCGAGCACTAAAAAAAGACACTAGAACATTTAATTTCCTTCTATGAAGGTCTTCTCTAAGCTAATGATATAGTTTATAAGGATTAATTTCAAGCAATAACTCAATACCAAGCTCAAACGTGAATTCGATTTTCAAAGGGTTATTCCATTTCATTTCCTTCTATGAAGATCTGCTCTAAGCTAATGATATGGTTTATAAGAATTAATTTCAAACAATAACTCAATACCTAGCTCCAACCCGAATTTGATGTGTTTTTTTGTTTGTGTTTTGTGTGTGTGTGTGTGTTTTTGTTTGTTTTTGTGTGTGTTTTTGCGGATGTTGGTTTGTTTGTGTGTGTGTTTTGTGTTTTTGTGTGTGTGTTTTTGTGCGTGTTTATGTTTTTGTGCGTGTGTGTGTTTTTGTGTGTGTGTTTTGTGTTTTTTTTTTGTTTGTGTTTTTGTGTTTGTTTTGTGTGTGTGTGTGTTTGTTTGTGTTTGTGTTTTTGCTTGTGTGTGTTTTTGTTTTTGTGTTTGTGTGTGTGTTTTTGCGTGTGTGTGTGTGTTTGTGTGTTTGTGTTTTGTGTGTTTGTGTGTGTGTGTTTTTGTTTCTGCTCATCTTTTATTTAGTATAGCAGCTCTTTACTTTTAGTTGAAAAAATTCCTTTGTGGAAAAAAAGTTTTTTTCACTCTAACTAATATATCATTGGACATAAGTTTACAGAAAATTTACGTTTGAACAATTATTCGACTTTATTTCTGCTCATCTTTAATTTATTGTAGCAGCTCTTTACTTTTAGTTGAAAAAACTCCTTTGTGGAAAAAAAATTTCTGGCACTCTAACTAATATATCATTGGACATAATTTTACAGAAAATTTACGTTTGAACAATTATTCAACATTATTTCTGTTCATCTTTGATTTAGTGTAGCAGCTCTTTACTTTTAGTTGAAAAATATCCTCTTGTGGAAAAAAGTTTTTGTCACTCTAACTAATATATCATTGGATATAAGTGTACAGAAAATTTACATTTGAACAATTATTCGACATTATTTCTGCTCATCTTTGATTTAGTTTAGTAGGTCTTTACTTTTTGTTGAAAAATATCCTCTTGTGGAAAAAAGTTTTTGTCACTCTATTAAACATACCATTGGACATAAGTTTACAGAAAATATACGTTTGAAGAATTATTCGACATTATTTCTGTTTATTTTTGATTTAGTGTAGCAGCTCTTTACTTTTAGTTGAAAAATATCCTCTTGTGGAAAAAAGTTTTGTCACACTAACTAATATATCATTGGACATAAGTTTACAGAAAATTTACGTTTGAACAATTATTCAACATTATTTCTGTTCATCTTTGATTTAGTGTTGCAGCTCTTTACTTTTAGTTGAAAAATAACTTCTTGTTGTAAAAATCTTTTGTCACTCTGCTAAATATATCCTTAGATATAATTTTACAGAAAAATTACGCTTGAACAATCATTCGACATTATTTCTGTTCATCTTTGATTTTACGTAGCAGCTCTCTACTATTAGTTGAAAATAACCTCGTGTGAAAAAAGTTTTGTCACTCTGAATAATACATCATTGGACAAAAGTCTACAGAAAATTTACGTTTGAACAATTATTCGTTACTATTTCTGTTCATCTTCGATTTAGTGTTGCAGCTCTTTACTTTTAGTTTAAAAATAACTTCTTGTGGTAAAATGTTTTTGTCAGGTTAGGTTACCTAACATTTCTAGGGTTAGCAGGTTAGGTTAAGTTAGGTTCGGTAACCTAACGTTAAGTTAAGTTCGGTCCGGTAAACTTATGTCTAATATATCATTGGATATAACTTTACAGAAAATATACGTTTGAACAATTAATCAACATTATTTCTGTTAATCTTTGATTTAGTGTATAATTTCTTTAATTTTAATTGAAAAATAAGCTCTTGTGAAAATAATTTGTTTTCACTCTGAAAAATATATCATTGTATATAATTCTACAGAAAATTTAAGATTGAACAATTATCCGTTATTATTTCTGTTCGTCTTTGATATAGTGTTGCAGCTCTTTACGTATAGTTAAAAAAATCCTCCTGTGGAAAAAAGTTTTAGTCACTCAAAAACCTACCCCAGAGTATAAAAGATTACAGAAAATAGGATCTTGAACAGTTAATCGAAATCATTTCTGTTCATCTGTGATTTTCTTTTTAAACCGGTAGATGTTTACATAAAAGTATCCTCTTAGGTAAAAGAGTTTTTGTAACTCTTAAATATATCATTGGATATAAGTTTACAGAAAATTTACGTTTGAACAATTATTGAATATTATTTCTGTTCATCTTTTATTTAGCTTTGCAGCTCTTTTCTTTTAGTTGAAAAATATCCACTTGTGGAAAAGAGGTTTTTTCACTTTTAAATATGTCATTGGATATCAGTTTAAAGATAATTTAATTTTGAACAATTATTATACATTATTTCTGATCATCTTTAATTTAGTTTAGCATGTCTTTACTTTTAGTTGAAAAATAGCCTCTTGTGGAAAAAAGTTTTCGTCACTCTATTAAATATATCATTAGACATAAGTTTACAGAAAATTTACGTTTGAACAATTATTCGACATTATTTCTGTTCATCTTTGATTTAGTGTAGCAGCTCTTTACTTTTAGTTGAAAAATAACCTCTTGTAAAAAAGAGTTTTTGTCACTCTAACTAATACATCATTAGACAAAAGTTTACAGAAAATTAACGTTTGAACACTTATTCGTTATTATTTCTGTTCATCTTTGATTTAGTGTTGCAGCTCTTTACTTTTTGTTGAAAATTAACCTCTTGTGGACAAAAGTTTTTTTCACTAACTAACATATCATTGGACAAAAGTTTACGGAAAATATACGTTTGAAAAATTATTCTACATTATTTCTGTTTATCTTTTATTTAATTTAGCAGATCTGTACTTTTAATTGAAAATAACCTCCTGTGGAAAAAATTTTTAGTCACTCTAACTAACACATCATTCGATAAAAGTCTACAGAAATTTTACGTTTGAACACTTATCCGTTATTATTTCTGTTCATCTTTGATTTAGTGTTGCAGCTCTTTACTTTTAGTTGAAAAATAACCTCTTGTGGTAAAATGTTTTTGTCATTCTAACTAATATATTATTGGACATAAGTTTACAGAAAATTTACGTTTGAACAATTATTCAACATTATTTCTGTTCATCTTTGATTTAGTGTAGCAGCTCTTTACTTTTAGTTGAAAAATAACCTCTTGCGGAAAAACGTTTTTGTCACTCTAACTAATACATCATTAGTCTACAGACATAAGTCTACAGAAAATTTACGTTTGAACAATTATTCGTTATTATTTCTGTTCGTCTTTGATAAAGTGTAGCAGCTCTTTACTTTTAGTTGAAAAATATCCTCTTGTGGAAAAAAGTTTTTGTCACACTAACTAATATATCATTGGACATAATTTTACAGAAAATTTACGTTTGAACAATTATTCGACATTATTCTGTTCATCTTTGATTTAGTGTAGCAGCTCTTTACTTTTTGTTGAAAAATATCCTCTTGTGGAAAAAATAAGTCTACAGAAAATTTACGTTTGAACAATTATTCGACATTATTTCTGTTCATCTTTGATTTAGTGTAGCAGCTATTTAATTTTAGTTGAAAAATAACCTCTTTTTGAAAAAATTTTTTGTCACTATTAAATATATCATTATACATAAGTTTACAGAAAATTTACGTTTGAACAACTATTCGACATTATTTCTGTTCATCTTTGATTTAGTTTAGCAGCTCTTTACTTTTAGTTGAAAAATATCCTCTTGTGGAAAAAAGAAGTTTACAGAAAATTTACGTTTGAACAATTATTCGATCCATCATTTCTGTTCATCTTTGATTTAGTGTAGCAGCTCTTTACTTTTAGTTTAAAAATATCCTCTTGTGGAAAAAAAAAGTTTTTTCCAGATTTTAAATTTAGATATCTAGCTATTTGTTGGATTTTAGACAGAAAAATTATGGATATAATGAAAAATATTAAGTAATCTTGTTTATTACATTTATAGAACTCCCCCGAGTATGTTCAAGAGGAGGAGAATATGTGGAATGCATGGATTTCTTCTGAATCTGAAGAAGAATTCCTTCTTCTTAACAGTAATGTAGATGCTACTGATGATGTAATGGAGATCCATTATACAGAAGATTGCTTATCATATACGTCGGAGGATTTGGTACGGAGGGGACCTTCGGGCCGACTCTGTATAGAAGATGATGAGCGGTTGATTGATGGTTTGCTCTCTTCGATGAATATCATAAGAATACGAGAGGATTTATTTGAGGACATGCCTCCTCTCCTAGATAAAGTAGTAAATGAAGAAGAAGATGAGGTTCAAGTAATAGAACCCGAGATTGTGTACCTAAAAACTATAATAAATATTGATTTATCATAAGAAATAAGATTAGAAGAATGATTTATTTTTTATCTTTGATAGAAAACTTGTCTGAGGATTGATGACACTCTAAGGCGTGATCTATTCTATCTGAACTATTCATGTACAGAAGTCTCTGATGATAACCTTACTCTATATATATATATAACTAATATGTGAAAATTAAAATGGTACAAACATATTTATTGTATGATAATAATATAAAACTCATTATACATATCAATAGTTAGATTTATCGTTAAATCATATATGAGAACTCTTCCACCACGGTTTTCGTTGTTTAAAATCCTTTTCGTAGAATGACCTCTTATGTTGTCTCTTAAAAGGCCACTTTTTCTCTTCTCCTAGAATATATTCATCATAATATTCAGAGTTATATCTTGCTTTATACACATTTTTTCATTGGGTTTTCACTACTGTCTTTTACACTATAGAGCCATCCCTCTTTTCCTAGTCTCTTCATTTTATCTTCCTTTTCTGTCATATCAAACCTTGTTTTATGTGAGCTTACTTGCAATCGGTATAAATTTCTCTCCATATCACATGTAATTTTTCTTCTCATTTCCTCTAGATTCTTTTCATCTATCTCTGCCTCTATGCTGACTGAAGATACAGGTAGGTTCATGAGAATGTTCAAAATCATGAAAATGGTCTTTACAAATAGAACAGTTGCAATAAAAGGATTTTCTAACTCAACTTGTTCACTCATGTTATCACACTGCTAACTAAGAACTTAGTGAATTCTATTCATGGAGTAATAAAACTATTGTAAAAATCCTTTCCTCATATTCTCTGCGATCCTCTCCCGCTAATATGTATCCGACTCGCTGATTGGCTGAGAAGGAAACACGTGATCTTGTATTTGAAACATCCAATCAAAGAGAGAAAAATCCTGTTTTTCCATTCTCACTGACAAAAACCCATAAAACATCCATAAATTGCTGAACTCGTCGTTGTTTTTTCATTATAACTGACAAAAACCAAAAAAAAGATAAAAAATGCTGTTTACATCCATCAAAGTGAGAAAGTTACTGTTTTTAAAATTATAACTGACAAAAACCAAAAAACAGACATGAATTGCTGTTGACATCCGAGAAAAACAGCAAATAAATTGACCAACACTCATAACCGTCCAAGAAACATCCATAAACGTGAGAAAATTCCTGTTTTTTCAAGTGAGAAAAATTCTGTTTTTTCATTCTCAGTGAGAAAACCATCTCCCTAGGGACTCTATGCCCATATATGGTGTAGGGTCAGGACCTTTACCCCCCTTTCTACTACGGTAAAATCATGAAACCTCAACGGGATGTATCCTCCCTTTTGCGTATTTGTCAGGGGGGAGTATTTTACTTTTTCGCAAGGCTTCTTCTAGTTAAAACTGCATTACAAAAAGCTTTGATAATGTCTTTTTATTTTCCAGTAGAATCTATAGACCCCCCCCCCCACCCGCCGTATGGAGGAAACTAGAGTCATCCAGATTTGCAGTAACTGCCCCATGAAGGCCCAATCACACGGCAAATGCGCATATTTACGATAGAGACAGAAATAATTGCACAGCAAATACGACCATTTCTTCTGCGTATGACGAAGATGTGCGTTTTGTGCGAAAACGTCTATTAGATCCTACCCTAGGCTAGCTAATTACAAAAAAAACGGGAGATAAAACAATTTAAAGTGTCTTAATGAGGAAGTGCCATGCTAATACTTTCCATATCCACAAGCATGCCTACTGAAAAAAGGAAAATGGAAGCCTCGCGCCCGTTCCTTTTTTATTAGATTTTTTTTCTATATTTTCTATTGCTTTCCATACAATCCTTCCACTTTTTGCGTTTTTTTCTTTCGTTTATTAGATATTCAGGATCATTAAACATAATGATAGCTGAAGTTCAGACTGATTCTACCACAAATCACTACCAACAAATAAATGAAACTAAAACGAACAGAAATTAAAATAAATAGCCGAGTCAAACTCAAAACGGACAAAAATTCACATTACTAGGGCCGACAACCCCCATGCCTTCTCAAGACCAGAACACAATTTAGGCTTTATTAAAAAAAAGAAAAAAAAGCCGTGGATTGTCAGTTTAATATTTGTATTTATTCAAGTAAAACAAGTGAAAAAATTTGAACGTATTTTGTTTTCAGTAAAGCGCAAATTATGTTCCGGTCTTGAGACGGCAGGGGTGTTATAAGCCCTACTAATGTTAATTTTTGCTCATTTCGAGTTTGACTCGGCTATTTATTCTAATTTCTGTTCGTTTTGAGTTTCATTCATTTATTGATAGTGATTTGCAGTAGTTTTACGCTTGGACGATTACTTGACTTCATTTCTGCCCCTTTTTGGCTTAGTTGAGCTCTTTACTTTTCTTTGCAAAACTTATTTTGTGGAAAAAGTTTTTTTTTAAGTAATTTTTGTTCGTTTTTTATTGACATAGTCATTTAAAAAAAAATTATATCTTTTCGGTTTTTTTTCTATAAGAATCCATAGTTTGGCTTGCCATTTGTATGCTGGGAGAAATTTTTTCAACAATTTTTTTTATCCCAAGACAAATAGTATTTTTACTTTAATTTTATACCTCCTCAAGTTACCTGAAAAATTAAACTTAATATCATTCCCAAAAGATTCTATCTATGCTTTTTTACAACCTGGATACACTTTAACTCTATTTATTTATTTAAACTGTAAGAGTAGAAGTAGTAATAGTAGTAGCGTCGAAAGCTTCAACTTAATACCCCCAGTCGTTCTAGATATATTTCTTTAGGGTATTATTTGTAACCGTAAAAACAAATCCTGTTTATTTAGTTTTAAATTAGCATTTATTTATATATCAAAATGTGCCAATTGCATAATTGTGGAGGGTTGGCATGCCCAATATCCCTAAAGACATAGTTGCTGGACCGTTCTACTATGCTGAACAAAATAGTTGTCTCAAAATTTTGACTGGATTTGTTTGGAAAATAAGTCGGCTTGAGAGACGGGCTGATTTCCCTCCAATCTCTTTTTACTCTTAGAAAGGACATTAGAATTTTAAATTTTGAGTCAAATTAGCTTCTTTAGATTTTTCGATGATATTTCTAGCTATTATAGAGTGGTGCCACCTATCATATTGCTTATATGTCTTTTTGAAAACCTGCATGCATACAGTTTCTTCGTTTGATTGGAACTCCCCCTAAACGCTTCCTAAAATTTTTACGTTAATACCCTAAGCGTCATAAGTAACAGTATCTGAGTGTTAGTAGTAAAAGCATACACATATTGCCTTCTCGCTAGTTCAAAATCCTCTCCAACTTACCCCTACAAGTCTAACTTTATAATATAACTTGTTCTTCAGATATTGATTTGTCACCTTTTTGAAAGTCCACATCAGTAGAAGTGGGGGTGCCAGTCGTGACATTACCACGTGGTTTATGGTCCTAATATGGGCATAGAGCCCCTAGGGGAGATGGATTTCTGAGAAATTGATTGCGTAATCAAAGTGTGTCAATGACCTCTTTTTCCAAGGTCGATTTATTTGTTGTTTCTATGTGTAATAACTCCGGGACGAAGGTTGCACATGCGCATTGAATTCTAACGGGAACAATGTTATTGATCTAGGACTCTAGGGGGAAGTGAATTTCCGAGAACTTGATTGCGTAATCGATCGCGAATGTCATGGTGTCCAGAAATAGTATTTGTTGTTGTTGTAAGTGCACGCTCTCAGCGAATGTTATGATCCAGAAATAGTATTTGTTGTTGTTTTGGTCATGTACATGTTCGAGGCGAATGTCATGGTGTCCAGAAATAGTATTTGTTGTTGTTGCTCTCGAGCCAAAATGTTATGACTTTCCCGGAAACAGTTAGATCACGAGTTTCCTTCTCAGCCAATCAGCGAGCCGGATACATCCTCCTTCTCAGCCAATCAGAGACCTGCTTACATATGATTTTCCCCGTTACATAACAATTCACCCTTGAGATTTCGTATATAACGGACATGCAATGTGATTCAATTATCAGAAAGTATTTTGACGCTGTGTAAACAACAATGGATAAATTTGATGAACTTGAAGCCTTGGCAACTTCAATTTACCATGTAAGTACATTTTTTATTTTCAAACGAATTTTCCTTGGACATCATCCAGTATATTCAGCTAAAACGTAAATATATTCCTTTACCCCAAATCCCCCCCCCAAACCATACAAACATCATTATACTCAATGGAAAACATAAAATATATTCTTTTTACCCTAACCCCATCCCCCATTGTCTTACAACCCCAAATTCTCGCAAAAAGAAATACCATTTTGATACATTCCTTCCCTCTATATTTCCAGCTAAATCCCCCCCCCCGCCTCCCACTCTAATACAAACTCCACGATGCTATCTTTATAGTCGTTAGAAGACTATAAAATATGTTCTGTTTAACCATCTAAACCCTCCACTCCTTACGACTTTAATTCTTGCAATAGAAATAATACTCTTTTTATCGATATTTCCAGCTAAAGTGACCGCTGACTTCTGTCAATTTTTAGTGAAAAGGCCGTTCTGTTTTGACACAAGACTCCAGTGCGTGGCTAAAGTTAGCTTTCACCCCTTTCCGGCTTACAAACGCGGTCAAGTCAAAGGAATTATTCTTCTGTCAAATTAAAACACTAATTAAGCGCAGGCATATACAATCTCTTTTTGGAGAACCAGCGAAATCTCGTTATTTTCAAATTAAGATCTAACAAAATATTTAGGACATTGGTGTTTGGGGCAGGGGGCCATGCCTCAAGTCTATCGCCATCATTGTAAGGTGAAAACAAACTGTTTCTTCGCGTCAAAAGTAAGGGGGGTGAGTTTAAGAAAAATATATATGGCTTTATTATGCGTAAATTGATAAGCATTTTTACCAGATCTGGCGGGTGGGGGCGGGGGTATGTTTCCATGTCTCTTCTCAGGGATATGGTCCGTGGGGGTGATTTTCCGTGGGCTGTTTTTCTGGGGGTGTGATAAATATACAAACTAGGCCGGCTTTTGAATGGCTCAGTGAGTCGTAATTCTCAGATTCAAAAAAGGATGCAATTAGTATATTTCACGAAATTTTTTACGTTGTGCTTTCTTAGTGATAAACTAAACAAAATTATATGGATGAGGGTACTAACGTTCTTTCTGTGAAAAGGGGCAAATTATTTCAATACTAACTTTTTTCTCTTCTTTTTAAGGCCAATTATGAAGAATGTATGGCACCGCCGCCCGCTAAGAAAGCCAGAGATGACAAGACAGCCCCATCAGTGCCAGCCCCAATGCAGCCTGGGTTTAAGTTAAAGAGAGAGTGGACGGCTACCAACCCTACTGAAGCTATGCAAGATCGTGAAATAGCCGGCCCAGTCGCACAAGAACATAGCGACGCCACCCCGTCCACCCTCCAACACACGTTACCTGGACCCGGCCCAGTCGCGCAAGAAAATAGCGA